>NW_024070199.1:829104-912982 GCF_014754425.2 Oryx dammah
GGGCGGGAAGTGCGGGCGCGCGGCGGCCCCGGGGGACGGGGGCACGGGGGGCGCCGGAGGCGGCGGGCGCGGGTGCTCGGCGCGCGGAGAGGAAGGGGCGCGCTCGGGGTCCCCGGCTGGAGCCCGCAGGTGCCCGGCGCGGCCGGTGGTGAGCAGGGGGAAGGCAGGCCCGCGGGGGGCGCCGGGGGGCGGGGGGCGGAGTGGAGCGGCGGTGGGCTTGCCCCCTCCCCGCTGCCGGGCGGACGCGGGGGAGGGGTCGGGCTCAGAGTTGGGGACGCCTCCGGGCGCCCGGAGACCCGGTGGGGAGTTCCTGGAACTGCTGGAGGAGACGGTCGAGCCGCGCTTCCTCTACCGCCTGGGCTAAGTACCTCCCCTCCCCGTCTGCCAGACTCGCCTCCCCGACTGCGGCGCTGCTGTCTGGGAAGTTGACGAGGGACCCCTGAGTGGATGGGATATTTAGGGGTCCCGTGGGCAGTAGGATTGGGCTGCATGCAATCATTAACCGTTGCCAGGAGAAAACGCAGTTCTGACCCCCTCTGACACCCACGCACCCACCCCCATTCCCCTCTCCAGCACCAGCCACGTCTGTATGCCCAGGGTTCCGCTACTGATCCGCAAAGCCTAGCAGCCCCTCTGTTCGCAGAGTCGTGGTCATCCTGAAGGGGCGAAAGACACGGCCACTGATTCTCGGGCTGAGGCTGGCTATTTCAGAAACAAGTGGTTCTGCAGATGCTTTATTGGAATAATCTGTGTGGTGCCCCTTGACAGTGGAGATGACTCATGTTAGCTTTTTTTTTTTCCCCTTCAAATTTTGTATTCAAGACACAAGTGCACTAGGTTATTTGCAACAGTGGTAGAGCTGGAGACCCACACTGTAGGCCTTGAGACCTTGTCCTAGTCCTAGATGTATTAGCAAGGATTATGGCCTCCAATAATGGCATCACCAACTTGATGGACATGAGTTTGAGTAAGCTCCGGGAGTTGGTGATGGACAGGGAGGCCTGGCGTGCTGCAGTCCATGGGGTCGCAGAGTTGGGCATGACTGAGCGACTGAACTGATGGCCTCCGATGCATCACTTCCCCTCTTTGGAACTCAGTTTCTTTATCTGCAAAATTCGGTATACAGAATGAGTTAGACAGTCTCAGGTGGCAGGAGTAGGTGTTTGAGGGAACCTTTTTCCTTCTGAACCTTGATCAGCCACACAAAGTCCACCTCAGCCTATTATAAAGAAATTAGGATGGACTTAACACAGCTCAGAAGCAAGAGAGGCTGCATAAGGCAAAACAAAACCAAAAACTCATAATACTTGGTACTGGATTTGCAGTCAGGATACTGTTCTTATGCAGACAATTAGTGTATTGCCTGTTCAGCTATCATTATCATAAAGTAGTTAACTGTGCTTTAAAAAGTTGTGTATGTCTCATCTGAGGACCTGAAATTTTTCTTCTGTTTGAACCTTCAAGCCTGGAGTGGATGCGCAGTGGCTCCGCGTGGAGAAGCCTTATTCGAAGAATACCCCCAGGATCTCTCCTTGCCGTGGGTGAGTGCTCAGTTGTGCCTGACTCTGTGACCCCATTCTGTACCGGAGGACCCCACCAGCCTCCTCGGTCCGTAGGATCTTCTGGCAAGAATACTGGAGTGGATTGTCATACCCTCCTCCAGGGGATCTTCCCGATCCAGGGGTTGAACCTCGGTCTCATTTACTGCAGGCTGATGCTTTACCGCTGAGCCACCCGGAAGCCCCTCTCGTTGCCATAGGACCATAGGTTTCCTTCTGTCTGACTGATGCTGCCGTCCTTGTACCACCACACTTCTGTCATCTTTTCCGTTCTGACTTGAGAAGTGGGGAGCTGATTCCTGTTGCATGTGGCATTTCTGAAACCCCAGGTTTCGAGTGAGTGAAATTAATAGGCAAATAGTGCATTAGATACAGCACATTAAAAACAGCTCAAGGTAATAATGTGTCTGCTCCACCCCTATTCCCTAGACCCTCTGGACAACCTCTCAGTAGAAATTCAGAGGCACTTCCTGCCCATCTTGTTTTGGATGCTGAGAGGTTGAAATGCCATGGCTCGGTCAAATGGCACATTCATGATCAAGTCATGGTGCTGGTGGGCGGGAAGGGTTCTGTGTGTGTGTGTATGTGTGTGTGTGTGTATTTTATCATAACTGAATGCTTCTGTCCTTCTGTTCTCTTCCATTAGTAGCTTTCAAATCCATATTGGGTTTGACCACATCATTTTCAGTAATCCTGTTCTGTCAGTTTCTTGTATAAATTTTTACTTTAACTGAGAGCTATTACATTAATAAAAATCCTGGTGCTAATAATAGTTGTCATTTGAGCCCCTACCATGTATCAGGCAGGACAAGATGCGGGGGCTCAGCACTAAAGAATCTGCCTGGGATGCAGGAGAGGCAGCAGGGGTCGTGGGTTTGGTCCCTGGTGGGGAAGATCCCCTGGAGGAGGGAATGACACCCACTCCAGTGTTCCTGCCTGGGGAATCCATGGACAGAGGGGCCTGTCAGGCTACCGTCCACGGGGACACGAAGAGTCGGACACGACAGCCTGCACGCATGTAATGTTTTATGCTAGTGGAAGAGTAATCTTTTTTTTTAACGTTTTATTTTGTTTGGGGATGTAGTGATTAACACCGTTGTGTGGTGTCAAGTGGACAGCAGAGGTGCTCAGCCGTGCGTATGCATGTAGCCCTTCTCCCCCAAGCTCCTCTCCCATGGAAAAGTAATTCTTAACTGTTTCTTACAGGATTGAGATCTTATATCTGCAAAGCAATGTGTAAACTGTGAAGTGCCCTCCAACCCAGGGCAGGGTCTACACTAAGCACCCGAGGACTCTGGAAGCGCATGAGTCCGTGACTCAGGAGCCCAGTGTCTGGTGGCCTGGCGTACATGCTGAGCCCATCGCCTAATCCCTCTGAGCCTCATTTCCGTGTGTGTAAAATTAAGATGATAATATCTGCCTTGCACTAAATGAGATGCACTTGTGAGCTGCAGCAAGTACTCAGTGATGGTTAGCATTCACCCCTTCCTCTCCCCTTGCCCATGGGCACTTGGAATAATGGGACTGATAAGTCTTCCAGTAGGAATTGTCCTCCAGGGAAAAAGGCTTTACAGTATGTTTTTGTACTTATAAATAATTCTTTTAGCTTTTGGCTTCCCACTGCACCCTCAACACACACAGTGAATATTCGGGGTCTTAGCATCATCTGAAAGGAGGGCATTGCTGGGACTAGCTCAGCCTTGTGACTCAACTATACTTCAAGTGAGAATTAAAAGAAAGGTGGGGCTTGAAGCAAACTAGAAGCCAGAAGGAACAGGTCTTTGGTAGAGGCTAAAGATGAATGTGGCTAGCTACCTTTTGTCCGTTTTGTGCAAAAAGGGAAAGAGACTGAATTTGGGGACTTCTGGTTGGAAGGAGGCATTGTTAGAGCTGTAGTATATGGTGGGAGGGGAGGGAAGCTATGGGCTGCGAAGGGGATGGAAGAAGTGATTTCGATGGTAAAATCTGGACAGTTTGTCATGGGGGAGTTCTCTGTTAGATGAGGATTTGGCTAAATATGGGACCAATTTCCATCAAGTCCTAAAGGAATCTGTTGTGGCACTTTGAAGTTTTTGTGCTCCAGGCAGATTTTGACTGGTGGTGGTATCATCATAAATGAGTTTCCATAGTAAGTTGTATGCGGAAAATGAAATTAAATTCCAAGAGGGTGTTTGTTGTGACTGATGCCAGAATTTCTCTGAGAATTTTATTAAGATTCAGTCAGTCTGTAAAAGTACTTCTTAGTTCTCTGAAGATATTAATTAAGAAACAATTAAAAAAAAAAACCCAGAAATGTCTCCTTTGTGAGCTTTTGAAATGTAATCTTCCTAAATCTTTGGAAAAAATGAAGTCTAAGAAAAAGTCGCAAAGCTATATATTTTAAAAGCAGTTCCTCTGAAGTGATGTTTTTCTTTTTTTCCTGTCTCTTCCCTCCTCTCACATTATTTTGATAATGAGTTAATTTTGGTATCTTTCACGTCTTGGGAACCTAATTTTTATGTTTATGACCTTTAGATCTCGAATGTGCCTTTTTTCTGAGCTTGCCCATGTTCATTCATTATGAGGAAGCAGCACAGCGAGGTCGTGAAGAGCAGAGACTCTGGAGCCAGGTTGGGGACAGGGAGAGTCATGGTCCTTCTTGGAGAGCCGGGGTGTCCTCTGTTGAATTCACAGAGGCTCCAGAGGTCAGTTGTGTTATCCCCCTGCTCAGATGAGGAGACGGCTCAGAAGCACCTGTGTCCCCAGAGCTGGGGCGGGATGTTTGCCTGCGTGGCAGCCCAGATGTCTGTGAGTCCAGAGCCTGGGAGGCGGGGGTCAGGCCGCCCTGCCAGCACTGGACTCTGTCCCAGAGACGGGGCTGGGTCAGGCTGTGTGGAGTCCGCAAGGGGCAGCAGAGGATTGAGGCCTTCAGGGTAACTGGCCTGAGAGAGCATGAGGGTTGGCCTCACGGCGTTGAGGCTGGCAGCTGGTGGGCACAGGGGGCGCTGGCCGTGGACAGTGTTCCGTCCTTGGACCTGGGCTTGAGAGATGCGGGGCTGAGTCTCCACTCTCCCCCTGTCCCTCACGGCCAGTCTCGTGCTGCAGGCAGGGTATGGATGCTATGTGCAGACCGAGGGCCTCTCTAGAAACCACAGTGGCCTCCTGTGGTCTCTCTCTCAGGCTGGAGGAAGGTGCTGGCATAAGCCCCAAGCCCTCCCCTGTCTTCGCCTGCCTACCTGGCCTCCATTGCCACCTTTCCTGGAGCAGCTCGAGATGGAATTCAGGTTCTCAGACCCCAGTCCATGAGGGACGTGCAAGCTTGCTTGTTCACACTTCAGGTGAAAGGATCTCAGGGGAAAAGCCCCGTGGAGGCCGCCTCTCCGGGGTGGGGTCTGCACCCTCCTGTTCCTGGGGGACCCAGCGGACTGTGCTGGCCGTGGGCCTCACCTCTGACAGGTCCCCCAGGGCCTGACCCATCTCTGGACGTGGGTGGCAGGTGGTCACCACGCATCTGAGGCCGGTTGGTGGGGCGGAGGTGGTGGGCGAGTTCTCAGGGTGGCCGGCCCTGCTGGGAGGTGAGCCCACCCCCCGAGGGGTGCAGCACGGTGGGGAGCCGGGCTGTGCTCGGGGGAAGCAGCGCCAAAGCCCAGGGGCGTGCACGGTGCCTGTGCTCCCCGGGCCTGCGTGTCCTCATCGCGCAGGGCCTGCCGCCACGTCAGGAGGGCGCTGGCCCCAGGCCGTTCCCCTTGCCAGTGCCAGCGTCCATGCAAACTTGCCCAGGTTTCCCATTCTCCTTGCGCAAACACTGGGACTCTTCAGGTAGCTCCTGCTGAGCTCCAGCCTGTTGGCCAGGTCCTGGCTTTTCTTGGGTCGCATTCTCACTGCGAGGGGGCCGAGGATCCTTGCTGGGCCCGCCTGCTCCCAGCTTCTGCAGGCAAGGCCTCACCCCGGTGAGTCATGCATGGGACTCCGCTGCCCCGCTGTGCGGGGGGCACCCCTTCCCTCCAAAACGGGGCTTCTCTTCCTTGTCCTGAGGGTGGTCCCCTAGCCGTGGGCTGTTCCAGGGCCCAGAGTGTTTGGTGCACTAATGGGGTACCTGTACTAATGGGAGGGAAGCACCTGACCTGGGGGTGTCAGCTGTCAGCCTTCCTCCTGAACATCATGTCCTAAGCAAAGCCCCTCTCTTTTTCTTTTTGCTCTGTGTTTAGCTGTGTACTTGTGTGTTTGTTTTAGTTATTATTAGGAAGCAAACAAGGTCTTTATCAAATCTTTAATTTTACAGACATGTTACTATGGGCAAGCAGAAAGAGTAACTGTCTTTACCCAGGATATCACTGATTGATCTCTCCTTGTGCCACATTGTTCTTTGGCAGAACCCTCTGATGTGTGTACCGGTTCAGTTTCAGTGTTGAATGTGAAGTGAGGCTTGACTGGTTGTTCGGAGGGAGTTGAATGTGTGGACGCTGGGCTGCCAGCCTGGCTGTCCTTGGAGCCTCAGGAGCCTGGCAGGAAAGTGGCTCAGACGGTAAAGAATCCACCTGCAGTGCAGGAGACCTGGGTTTGATCCCTGGGTTGGGAAGGTCCCCTGAGAAAGGAATGGCAACCCACTCCAGTGGCCTGGAGAATCCCATGGACAGGAGCCTGGGGGGCTACAGTCCGTGGGGCCACAGAGTGTGACACGACTGAACCGCTGATACGTTCCCTGCTTTCCCTTCTTCTCCAGCTTCACTCGGGGGTGGCTCTGCTGCTGACAGTGGGTGACCGCCCCTCTGCTGTGGGAAAAGGAATTCTCCTTTACCTTGGTTCTTACTTTCTTCTTATCCCATGGGGTGAGAGGGAGGCAAGCCTTGGAACAGTGGCTCCTGGAGCCCAGCGGCTTCGGGGGGGCAGCTGCAGCTCCCACAGCGCTGCCGTCCACCTTGCCCTTCCTCCCTGTCGACCCTGATCCCGTCTGTCTCTGTGGCTTAGAGATTGCACTTGAACTTGATTATTCAATCTTGCCAAGACCTTGGAGTGTGGCCCCAAACTTGTTCAAATTGCGGAGGCAGCTTCAAGCCAGAACACAAAGGAACCCTGTTTTGGTGGTGGTGGTATTTTTCAATCAGTTTGTTGCCTTTTTTCTAAGCCATACGTGAATTTGTTACACTTTGCACCCCACCCTCCCAATCACTTAGCAGCAGCAGCAGCAGATACAGAGTTCTCCTTCCCTGGGACCCCCTCTCTCAAGGGGCCCCTCCCTGCTAACTCCTCAGCCCTGACCGATTGGAACGTCTGTCAGCCTGTCCAGACCCAGAAACATACTGCTTTGTTTCTTCTGAGGCATAAATTGGATTGCATTGTATATATTGTTTCACTATTTTCTCTTTTCATATAATGGATCTTACAGATCTTTTCATGCATTCTTCTCTCTTTTACTTTTTTTACAAAATATTTTATAGTATAGATGTATCATAGTTTATGAGTCAGTCCCCCATTGATAGACATAATCTAACTCGTTAGTTTTGCTATTATATCTTCATACATGCATACTGTTGTACACATGTGTATTTCTCTAGGAGTGGAATCAGTATGCCACAGGTTCTACATGTTTGAACTGTTACAGCAAATCCCCACGCTGCGCTTTTGAGGGCTGGGCTGGTTTAAAGTACCAATAGATAATGAGGCCGCCCCTTCCCCCTGGACTGCCATTCTGCTAGACGATAGAAATGGATAGTGTTTAGCAGGCATTTCATCACTGCTGGTGTGGCTATGAGACTCACTTGGCTTTCGGATCTTACTTGTGGGGGAGGCATCATAGCCCTGGAGGATGGGGACGCTGAACCCCCAGGACCACGGCTCTGCTCAGGGTGTCCTGCAGACGGGTGGGAGTGTGGCAGTGGAAGCAAGCGCTCCTGGTTTCATGTTTTCTCCACTTTTCCCAGAGGCTGGGCACCGTAATGGATCATTTTAATTCTGGCATGACCTGCCAGAGTCTTTCTGTGAGCCTCTCCCCAAGGAGGCAAGTGCTTGTAAGCAGCACTTTGATAGCAGTTCTATTCTGCGTAGCCGAGGCAGAGGTGCCAGGCCTGGGAGCTGCGCTAGGGACGTGCACGCCAGAAAGTCAGAGGCTCTGGCTTCGGGACAGCCTCTGTTCTGGGTGTGAAGCAGCACACTGCGGCGGGGCTGTCCCTGCAGCGGGCGGTGCCCCTCCGCCCCCGCCCAGCTTGCTTGGGAAGAGAGTGACGGGCGGTCCCTGAGCTGCCTGGGTGGGCAGAGGGCATGTCCTGAGGCCTCCCCTGGCCTTTCCCTGTGGGCTGAGCTGCACAGTGGTCTCTGGAGGCTCTGACTTAATGACAGCGTCCTGTACTTGCCGGTCAAAGAAGGCCAGGAGGCAGGAGTGATGGAGGCGCGGGTGGGATGGGAGGAGGCTCCACTTCCAGCTCTCTCTCTGTCGTTTGTGGCTGTGTGATGTAAGTAAAGTTGTCTTTTCTCCTGGCCTCCGTTTCCTCATCTGTAAAACAGGAATAATATCAGCACCCACCCCACAGGGCTGTTGCGGGGATTCAGAGTGTCCTGTTTGTGAATATCAGCACACTGCTAGCACGCACTCAGCAACAGTAGGCAGCTGCCACTTTCATTTGTGTTCTCCTTTACTTAAAGGTGGCTTAATCACTAGGTCGTGTCTGACTCTGCGACCCCATGGACTGTAGCCCACCAGGCTTCTCTGTCTGTGGGAATTCTCCAGGCCAGAAAAGTAGAGTGGGTTGCCATTCCCCTCTCCAGGGGATCTTCCTGACCCAGGGGTCAAACCCAGGTCTTCTGCATTGCAGGCGGATTCTTCGCCAGCTGAGCAACCAGTGAAGCCCAAGATTACTGGAGTGGGTTGCCATTTCCTTCTCCAGGGGACCTTCCCCACCCAGAGGTTGAACCCACGTTTCCTGCATTGTAGGCGGATTCTTTACGTCTGAGCCACCTGGGAAGCCCCTTTCCTTACTTAGTAAGTGTTTCTAAATGAACAAATTAGTGTTGCCTTCGGTAAGTGTAGCAGTGCACATCGACTGGTAGCCTCGAGGAGGATACAGGCAAATCCGGGTCAGGCAAGGCTGTGGGAGTGCCGCGGGGTGGAGGGTTTGGGGCTCTCTTCCTGTGCCAGCCCTGCTGTGGGGTATCAGAGCAGAGGTCCCCTGCTTAGGGTGACTGCATTCTGCGGATCCTCTTGCAGCCTCTCCGCTTTGTTTCAGAGGCTGAGCCCGGCCGTGAGAGGGGACGTGCAGCTGTGAGCCTGGTGGCTCAGCGTACAGGTGGGATGGGGCTCTGGGCTCGAGGCTTGGGGCTCTTTACCCTGTTTTCCACGCCGGGTAAATGGGCCACATGCTGCCCATTCTAGCTGCAGGAAAATAGAACCATGCAGTGTTCGGGGTGCCCTGCAGAGTCTGCCGTCTGCTGCTCTGGGGCCCTGTGAGCTGAGGTCGCTGCAGGGAGGGCCAGGAAGTGCAGCCCGCAGGTGGGGGGCTCTCGCTTCACCCCTGCCTGGTTGTGCTCCCAACAGCGCCGGCCCTGGGGTGCCGTTGCCGTGGGTCTCCTGCCCTGACCACTTGTGTGTGCAGTGCACGCGGGTGTGATGGCACGCTCTTCTGAAGTCCCTGCTATGTTTTCTGATGGTTCCCCCAAACCAGAGAGGCCTGCCGGCTGAGTGTGGGCAGGGCTGTGCCCAGGATTCCAGAGGACCCTGGCTGCCTGGGTCCAGGGGGCAGAAGGGAACCTTGGTCCTGAGAGCAGAGCATGCTGGGGGAGCCCCGTGTGTGTGTGGGAGGAACAGGGCTGCCTGCCCGGCGGGGACAAAGGTGGCTAGCAGACTGTGGGGCTTGCAGAGCCCCGGTTGCGGTGAGTCCAGGCGCGTGTGCATGTGACAGGGTGTGACTGTGGGGCGTGCAAGCACGAGTGCCCTGCAGTGCGAGCTGGAGTTCAGAGTAGTGCTCAGAGAGTGCCAGAGGCGCCACCCTGCATCAGCCGCTGGAAGGCCGTCCTCTGGCCCCTGGGTGTGAGAGGGCCTCGCAGAAGCAGTGTGGGAAGATGGGCCTCGCTTGCGTCCTCACCAGCAGGCCGGCTGGCTGCCCTCACTCTGCAGGCAGGGACGCGGCCCTGCCCAGGGGACGCCTGGAGCCTGCGCTGCCTGCACTCTGCTCCACGCGCATGCTCACCAGGGGCTCGCGTGGCAGTGCCTTCTTCAGTGCCTGGAGGAGCTGAAGGTTGCTTCCCAAAGGAATGAACGAGGTCTTGATTCAGTTCTGGTTCTGGCTCTTCTGTCCCTGAGTGGAGCTGGGACCCTGGCCCCTCAGTTGTGCCCTCTGTAGGGTGGGCGCAGCACCCCACCTCCCTTCTAGGCTTATCTTCATTCACTCAGAACCTGTGCAGCAAATATATTTTTTCAGGTGGATGCTATTCCATGCGTTGGGTGTTTTACATAGAGCAAAAGACATCAAAATCCTTTTCTCTTGGGGCTTATTTTCTCGTGAGGGGCAACAGACCATAAATAGCTGGTCACAATCCATGGTGGTCCCAGTTTCCTAGTGTGCTGCAACAAAGGACCGCAAACCAGATGGCTTAAACACCAGGACCTTGTTCTCTCGCTGTCCTGGGGCTCTGAGGGCAGACCTGTCCCTTGCTCCCGCTGTTCCTGGGGGTCCCTGCATCCTCTGCTCCCGGCCTCCCGTCACCACACGGCACCTTCCCTGGGTCTGTGGCCCCTCTTTCTTTGCAGGCCCCCTCCTCCACGTGACCTTGCCCTAACCGTGTACATCTGAAGGCCCTCTCTCCAGAAGGAGTCACGTGGTTCCAGGTGGCTGTGGGTTTGTGGGGTCACTGGTGGACCCAGAACAGTGTGTGAGGTGGGGATAGTCGCTGAAATGTCAGGGGAGTGACTAGGGCAGGGGGTGGTGAGGCGCTGAAAGCGGGTCCAGGCAGGCCTTGCTGAGCAGTCGTGTCTGAGGGGAGTTGTAGTGTGGAGGGGACGTGGTCCGGCCAGGGGACAGCTGCCACAGAGGCCTTGAAGTGGACACGTGTGCCTGCCAGGCTGGTGTGGGGGCATGGAGATGGAAGTCGTGCGAGTGTGTGTGCGTGTGTGTGCGTGTGTGTGTGCGCGTGTGCGCGTGTATGCGTGTGCGTGCGTGTATGCGTGTGCGTGCATGCGTGCGTGTGTGCGTGCATGTATGCGTGTGTGCATGTGTGTGTGCGCGTGTGTGTATGCGTGTGCGTGCGTGTATGCGTGTGTGTGCGCGTGCGTGTGTGCGTGTGTGTGCATGTGCATGCATGTATGCGTGTGTGCGTGCGTGTATGCGTGTGCGTGCGTGTATGCGTGTGTGTGTGTGCGCGTGCGTGTGTGTGCATGTGTGTGCGTGCGTGTATGCGTGCGTGTGCGTGCGTGCGCGTGCGTGTATGCGTGTGCGTGCGTGTGTGCATGTGTGTGCGTGCGTGTATGCGTGTGTGTGCGTGTGTGCGTGCGTGTATGCGTGTGCGTGCGTGTATGCGTGTGCGTGCATGTGTGCATGTGCGTGCGTGTGTGTGTTTGGGGTGGGGGCCTTTTGCCCCCGTGGGATGGGAGCCAGTGTCGAGTCCACAAGTACAGCGAGAGAATCATTGGCAGGTGGGGAGCCGGTTGAGGCTCTTCCGGGTTTAGATGCACTGCAGTACCGTGTTCAGGCACCAGGGTATTTTGTGGCAGTTGTCTCTCTCTGCTCTGTTGACCCTCGACCCACCGCCCTCTCCTGTGTGTCCTGCCTCCTCATAGATGCCTGTACACCACTCGCTCCCCACGCGGAAATCACAGGCAAGAAGAGAGAGCAGAGGAGGCCGGGGCGCGTCTTGCCGCCAGCCCGGTGCTGGGGGTACCACCTGGGATGGTGCCCGCGCCCCAGCAGGCGTAGAAACTGCCGACTGAGGCTGGCGCGCCCAGGGCCCACATCCTTCCGTGGACCCCGTCACCATGAGAAGAGTGGAGTCAGCACAGGGCCGGGAGGGGCGCGGCACGGGCCGGGTGCCCGGGCGGCATCAGGGCACCCAGGCCCTCCCTGCCCCCAGCTTGTCGCGGGTGCACAGAGCTGTGCGCTGTTGTTCCTGTTTGCTGTGAAAGCACTCAGGCCCACGTCCGAGCCCCGTCATCACTGGAAGGAAGGCGCCCCGGGCATGGCTGGCCCGGTCTGGGCTGGTTTGGCCCGCATGGCCCCCGGGGACTCATAACTGTGGATTACTCGGCGTCGGAGCTCCTTATCTGGCTCCAGTTTGATTTCCTCTCCGCGTCTCCAGAGGAAAGGGCCTGGCACGGCTGCGATCCGGGCCTGGGAGGAGTGGGCGGCGGGTGGCCGTGCTTTGGGCTGTCTTCCAGGCCTCTCTCTCTGATGCTGGTGCAGGAGCAGCCGGTCCAGGAGGTGACCTGGGGCCGCTGGTGCTGCCAGCCCTCCAGGGAGTGCCGCTGTAGAGATAATTACGTGTAAGCAGAGATGGAAATAGAACTCCCCAGCGCCCGTAGCAGCTGCTCCTCTGTCGGATTTCAGGAACTGCCTTGGGGCTGCCGCTCGCTCCCTGGCCCTGCTTCCCAACAGAATACTCACCCGTCCAGAACAAAAGTGGGGGAAGGCCATGCCTCACCGGGGACAGAACCTTTAAGGGCGTTTTGTGGGATCGTGGTTCCTTCTCCACTAACTCCCCGGAGTTAGTCCTGGGGCTGCTTCCCCAGCCCAGCAGAAGAGCTTCCTTCTTTGCCGGGCGCTCCGGGAAGTTTTGGCCCATGTGGCATCCCCAGGAGTCGGTGGAGTCTGGCCTCATTTCCGCATTAGAGGCAGAGCGGCCTTGCCCACGGACGGGAGCCAGGCAGAGCCCGAGGGTCCGGGTCAAACAAGCTCCTTGTCCTGTGCCCAGGCGCCACTGTCTCTGTGCTGACATGCTCGCGGTGTGTGCCTTGCCCGATTGGGTCCGGCTCTTTGTGACCCCGTGGACTGTAGCCCGCCAGGCTCCTCTGTCCACGGGATTCTCCAGGCAAGGCTCCTGGAGCGGGTTGCCATTTGCTTCTCGAGGGGATCTTCACCACCCAGGGACCGAACCTGTGTCTTCTGTGTCTCCTGCACTGGCAGGAGGATTCTTTAATGCTGAGCCACTGGGGATGTGCCCCAAGCACCTAGTAAATAAGGACTTGTACGTACATACTGGATATCGGCCCTGATGGTTTCTTTTTGTTTTTTATTGTGTGTGTGTTTTTTTTTTAAACTGGCCATCTGTGAGCTACCTCAGGACCCTGAGAACTCAGCCTTCTGGCCTGAAGTCAGGACTGGTCTCATCCCTGCAGCCTTGGGGCCGTCACTTGTCTCCTGGGCCTGGGTGACCTCCTCCTTACCAGGGGCTGGGGGGGATGGCTGTCATGCGTGTCTCCTTCCTCTGCCCCCACAGCCTGAGGCACAGGCCCCAGAGTGACTTGCCTGCAGAGGCTCCTCTGTCCCTGCAAGAGCTCCTGAGGGCAGGGACATGGTGTGCAGAGCTCCCACGGGCTCCCCCGTGGGCCTTGTCCTGCTTGGCCAGACCCCCAGGGTCTTGCTTTCTGGGAGAGCGTCGATGGGGAGGGAGGAACAGGTGGCCGGGGTTTGATGGACACCTCCCTCCTGGCTTTGGGGGCAGGTGTCCCCAGCTGTTCAGCATGAGCTCTGTGTTCCTGCCTCAAGTTTCATGCAACTTTTGATCCTTGCCCTGAACAAAGTCCCTTTATTTCTGGGTGTTGTAGAGAGAGTTGTTTCTGCAGTTTTGCAGAAAAGAATGGATCATGATGACAAAGTTGGCTATTTATTATATTCCAAATTTACAAAATATCTGTGCTTTGGAAAAATACCGTAAAGAATTTTATTTCAGTGGTTGCCTCTGGATTTTAGTATTAAAGGAGATTCTTTTTACCTTTTTGTTTTTCAGCATTTTCCATGTTGAGCACATATTGCCTAGATAATAAAAGCTATTAATATTAAAATTACTATGAATAATAAATAGCTATTTATTATGCTTTAGTATGTGCTACACACATAAGAATTGCCATTAAACTCTTATTTAATCCTTGTTATGAACCTGTGAGGTTCTCTAACAATGTAAATGCTAGCCCATTTTATTTTATTGTGGTGAAATATACAAAACTTATCTCTTTAACCATTTTTAAGTTCTGTGACATGAAATACATTCACCATGAGATCCTTTTTTTGAATTCCTTATTTTAGAAATGAGGAAGCTGAGATTTAGAGAAACAAAGATGCTTAAGGTCACAGAGGGTAAGGAGTCCCAGAAACAGGATGTAGACCCATGGTGCTGGTACTCGGAGGTCTAGGATCTCTGGCTGTGGCTGCTTGGATCTGTGATTACCTACCCTGGCCCGTGATCGCCATTTGATTGCAGAAAGCAGTGTGTGTGTGTCTCTCCTTTGAAAGCTCTGGAGTTGGTTTTAGTGAGTTTATAGGGAGGTGGGTGGTCACCTGGCTTGGGGCACAAGTGGCTGACATAAGTGACACCACGGTTGATGACTTCTCTGCACCTGTTTGTTAAGCAGGTGGAAGTGTGTGTGTGTGTGTGTGTGTGTGTGGCCTGTGTGTTAGAGTTCTGTCTCCAGAAGGTTTTCAGTCGTAGGGGCCAGTGGGCTGGAGACCAGAGGGCTGGAGCTCAGATAACTGGCTTTCCCAGGCCTGCGCACACTGTGCGGGTGATTTTAGAGAAAAGGCATTGAACTTGGAGTTGGAAGGTCTGTGCAGTAGACCTGATTTTTACCATGGGGTAGAGATGCTGTGGCCTCAATTTCCTCCTTTCTAAGCGGGCGATGAAAGTGCTTGTTCTGCTTGCCTCGTGATTGCAGAGGATTAAATGTCATGATGGGGTCAAAGTGCTAAACAAACTAAAGGCCTACCAAGTAAATTTCTGGGATGGGTATTTGAGAGCTCAGTCTGGGAGAGGAGTCTATGCTGCTGATGCTGGAGCCCTGGGGAGGGTGGATTTGGATGTGAAGACTAGCAGCTTTGCTTTGACTTGTTCTCTTTGGTTTTGGCTGTCAGCTTGCTTCCTCCACCGTTGCCTAGTTGGTGAAAGACAGTGTTCCATTGTCTGCCTCGTACTGTACGTTGGAATGCTCTGAGATTTTACTGGTTTTGACTCTGCCAAGGCCCTTGGATTCAACTTCCCTGGTTCCCCGTCTCCTGCCCCAAGGGTCACACCGCCCTAGTGAAATGAATTATGATAGAGGAGGTCTGTTTTGTAGCACCTGGTGGTTGAAACTATGTAGCAGCTTTCCCTGGTCTTCTGTGCCTTTCTCATCTTTACAGCCAGCAAAGTCTGCCTCTTTCTCTTCCCTAATCTTGAGGAGCCAAGCGTGGGAGTGGGTGGGACCTGGAAGACTTGCTGGCGAGGCAGTGGTGGTGAATGCAGTGCTTGCTTCTCGCTGCACCAAGACGCTGTGAAATATCACGATAAAGAAGACAGGGTCTCGAGGAGCCCATTGTGTCCTGGAGAAGGTACAGATACTCCAGAAACAACTGTGAGGGTGAGGGATAGGTAGCTTGAAAAGAACTGTCAAGAGAGGTCCTTTTGTTTAAATGAATGAAAATACATCATGAGAGCTGGTCAGAGGGGTGCACTGTCATGACTTTGAGACTCTTTGCTTTTTAAGAACTGTTTGAATCAGCTGTTTCTAAGCTAAGGTTTCTGTCTGGCCCCTCCCAAGATAATTTCTCGAGCCATCACTGTTTCAGTGCATGTTTTGAATTACAGGAAAACTGGGGTGCTGTGCAGGGCCCTGCGGAAGTTAGCGGATCCGCCCACCCCCCTGGGTCTAGCGTTGGGAATGGTACTGGAAGACTAAGTAGGTCACAGAGATCTATTTTGAACTGAGTGTGGCCGGGCTGCCTGGACGTTTAATTTCCGGATCAAATATTGTTGGGCTTGTTTGCCCAGGAGGTTGGCAGCGAGCACTCTCTGGTGGGTCGTGTGGTATATTTATAAAGTGTGAAGAGTCTGGAGGTAAGGAGACCTGCCAGCCGTTTCTCATCTGGTAGGGGCGCTGGTGGTGGAGAGGTTTCAGAATCCTTCCAGAAGGCGGGGGAGTCTAGTTTTCCCCACCCCGCAGCCTTGATTTTTCTGAAAATGGTCAGTCCTCATTAACTTCCTGAAATCTTCTTCTTTTAAAGAATGAGATCTAGTTATTACCCAGGGCTGGGTGGCTTCTGCTCATGTTAGTAAGAGTGGCTGGTTGCCGATCAAGTCTTTTACATGTATGGTTTTATTTACTCCTCACAACAACTTTGGAAATGGGGAATTACTGTCCGTGTTTTGTAAGACAAGAATCAGCTGATGCCAACACACCTGGTGTGTAAGTAGCAGCGCCAGAGATTTGAACCCAGGCCTTTCTGTTGTAGTTTCGTTAAAACCTTTACTTCTGTACTGGAGCGCAGCTGATTAGCAGCGCTGGGATAGTTTCGGGTGCACAGCAGCCCAGCCACAGTTGTACACGTATCCATTCTCCCCCAGGCTCCTTCCCGTTCCCGCTGCCGCATAACACTGAGCCGAGGAACCAGGTCTGTCTGCCCACTGTGGCCTCTTGCTTCACTCCGCGTGCTCTTGGGAGCCCATCTGGGAGTGGGGAGTTGGGTAGCGGCTCCTGGGCCTGTTTGGAGGCAGGAGTGACCTCCCCCGGGAGGGGAACAGGTGTGGGCGCTGGGGCGCCGGCCTCCCGACTCAGACGTGCTGTGTGCAAACAGAACCAAATTTCGGGCCAGCTCTCTGATCTGATGGACCACAGAATCGTGGGAATTTTGCTCTTTGTTGGCGTTTTCTCCCCTTTCCCTCTTTTTTCGGTAGGTGTTCTTGCCTAAGGCCTTGGGTGAGTGCGGTGGGGCGGTGAGGTCCATGAAGAGACGCAGGTGGTGATGGAGTCATCTCCACCCACTCCTCGGGACGCAGGGCCTGTCTGCCTGGACATCCTTCTGTCCTCAGGACTCTGCCTTCCCTGCATTTTTGGGGAGTAAACACAAGCTTTCGGGTGTGTCTTTGCCCGTCTCTCTGCCGTTCTTCCCTCTGAGCCTCTTGCAGAGCCCCAGCAGTCAGCCTGCTGCTCGTGGTGTCTGCGTCGCGGGCGTGTAGCACTTCTCAGGCGCTGTGCACAGGCTTGCCTCACAGTGAGCCACCGTTGACCTCAGCTCACAGACCGGTTCTTTTTCTTTTCTTTTTTTACAAATTTTATTTATTTACTGAGTGCACTCAGCCTCTGTTGCTGCGTGTGGCCTTCCTCGAGCTGCAGAGCTCTGGGGCTGCTCTCCAGGTGCAGCAGCCATGGCTTCTCTTCTCTGGTTGCAGAGCACAGGCTCAGTCATTGAGGCACACAGCTTAGTTGCTCTGTAGCATGAAGAATCTTCCCAGACTGGGGATTGAACCTGTGTCCCCTGTATTGGCAGGCAGATTTTTTTAAAATTTATTATTATTATTATTTTTACTTTACAGTATTATATTGGTTTTGCCACACATCAACATGAATCCACCACGGGTGTACACGTGTTCCCAATCCTTAACCCCCCTCCGACCTACCCCCCGACACCATCCCTCCGGGTCATCCCAGTGCACCAGCCCCAAGCATCCTGCACCCTGCATCGAACCTAGACTGATGATTCGTTTCTTATATGATATTATACATGTTTCAATGCCATTCTCCCAAGTCATCCCACCCTCTCCCACGGAGACCAAAAGACTGTTCTATACATCTGTGTCTCGTTTGCTGTCTCGCATACAGGGTTATCGTTACCATCTTTCTAAATTCCATATATATGACTTAGTATACATTAGTATGCGTTAGTATTGGTGTTTTTCTTTCTGGCTTACTTCACTCTGTATAATCGGCTCCAGTTTCATCCACCTCATTAGAACTGATTCAAATGTATTCTTTTTAATGGCTGAGTAATACTCCATTGTGTAATGTACCACGGCTTTCTTCTCCATTCATCTGCTGATGGACATCTAGATTGCTTCCATGTCCTGGCTATTATAAACAGTGCTGTGATGAACACTGGGGTACATGTGTCTCTTTCAATTCTGGATTCCTTGGTGTGTATGCCCAGCAGTGGGATTGTTGGGTCATAAGGCAGTTCTAGTTCCAGTTTTTTAAGGAATCTCCACACTGTTCTCCATAGTGCTGTACTAGTTTGCATTCCCACCAACAGTGTAAGAGGGTTCCCTTCTCTCCACACCCTCTCCAGCATTTATTGCTTGTAGACTTTTGGATCGCAGCCATTCTGACTGGCATGAAGTGGTACCTCATTGTGGTTTTGATTTGCATTTCTCTGATAATGAGTGATGTTGAGCATCTTTCCATGTGTTTGTTAGCCATCCGTATGTCTTCTTTGGAGAAATGTCTATTTAGTTCTTTGGCCCATTTTTTGATTGGGTCATTTATTTTTCTGAAATTGAGCTGCAGGTGTTGCTTGTATATTTTTGAGATTGGTTGTGTGTCAGTTGCTTCATTTGCTATTATTTTCTCCCATTCAGAAGGCTGTCTTTTGACTTTGCTTATAGTTTCCTTTGTTGTGCAGAAGCTTTTAATTTTAATTAGGTCCCATTTGTTTATTTTTGCTTTTATTTCTAGTATTCTGGGAGGTGGTCATAGAGGATCTTGCTGTGATTTATGTTGGAGACTATTTTGCCTCTGTTCTCCTCTAGGAGTTTTATAGTTTCTGGTCTTATGTTTAGATCTTTAATCCATTTTGAGTTTACTTTTGTGTATGGAGTTAGAAAGTGATCTAGTTTCATTCTTTTACAAGTGGTTGACCAGTTTTCCCAGCACCACTTGTTAAAGAGATTGTCTTTAATCCATTTATATTCTTGCCTCCTTTGTCAAAGATGAGGTGTCCATAGGTGTGTGGATTTATCTTTGGGCTTTCTGTTTTGTTCCATTGATCTATATTTCTGTCTTTGTGCCAGTACCATACTGTCTTGATGACTGTGGCTTTGTAGTAGAGCCTGAAGTCAGGCGGGTTGATTCCTCCAGTTCCATTCTTCTTTCTCAAGAATGCTTTGGCTATTCGAGGTTTTTTGTATTTCCATACAAATTGTGAAATTATTTGTTCTAGCTCTGTGAAAAATACTGCTGGTAGCTTGATAGGGATTGCATTGAATCTATAGATTGCTTTGCGTAGTATACTCATTTTCACTATATTGATTCTTTTGATCCATGAACATGGTATATTTCTCCATCTATTAGTGTCCTCTTTGATTTCTTTCATCAGTGTTTTATAGTTTTCTATATCTAGGTCTTTAGATCCTTTAGGTAAATATATTCCTAAGTATTTTATTATTTTTATTGCAATGGTGAATGGAATTTTTTCCTTAATTTCTTTTTCTACTTTCTCATTATTAGTGTATAGGAATGCAAGGGATTCTGTGTGTTGATTTTATATCCTGAAACTTTACTATATTCATTGATTAGTTATAGTAATTTTCTTGTGGAGTCTTTAGGGTTTTCTATGTAGAGGATCATGTCATCTGCAAACAGTGAGAGTTTTACTTCTTTTCCAATTTGGATTCCTTTTATTTCTTTTTCTGCTCTGATTGCTGTGGCCAAAACTTCCAGAACTATGTTGAATAGTAGTGGTGAAATTGGGCACCCTTGTATTGTTCCTGACTTTAGGGGAAATGCTTTCAATTTTTCACCATTGAGGATAATGTTTGCTGTGGGTTTGTCATATATAGCTTTATTATGTTGAGGTATGTTCTGTTCCTTCTATTCCTGCTTTCTGGAGAGTTTTTATCATAAATGGATGTTCAATTTTGTCAAAGGCTTTCTCTGCATCTATTGAGATAATCACATGGCTTTTATTTTTCAATTTGTTAATGTGGTGAATTACATTGATTGATTTGTGGATATTGAAGAATCCTTGCATCCTTGGGATAAAGCCCACTTGGTCATGGTGTATGATCTTTTTAATGTGTTGTTGGATTCTGATTGCTAGAATTTTGTTGAGGATTTTTGCATCTATGTTCATCAGTGATATTGGCCTGTAGTTTTCTTTTTTTTGTAGCATCTTTGTCAGGTTTTGGTATTAGGGTGATGGTGGCCTCATAGAATGAGTTTGGAAGTTTACCTTCCTCTGCAATTTTCTGAAAGAGTTTGAGTAGGATAGGTGTTAGCTCTTCTTGAAATTTTTGGTAGAATTCAGCTGTGAAGCCGTCTGGACCTGGGCTTTTGTTTGCTGGAAGATTTCTGTTTACAGTTTCAATATCCATGTTTGTGATGGGTCTGTTAAGATTTTCTATTTCTTCCTGGTTCAGTATTGGAAACTTGTACTTTTTTAAGAATTTGTCCATTTCTTCCACATTGTCCATTTTATTGGCATATAATTGCTGTAGTAGTCTCTTACGATCCTTTGTATTTCTGTGTTGTCTGTTGTGATCTCTCCATTTTCATTTCTAATTTTATTGATTTGATTTTTTTCCCTTTGTTTCTTGATGAGTCTGGCTAATGGTTTGTCAATTTTATTTATTCTTTCCAAGAACCAGCTTTTGGCTTTGTTGATTTTTGCTGTGGTCTCTTTTGTTTCTTTTGCATTTATTTCTGCCCTAATTTTTAAGATTTCTTTCCTTCTACTAACCCTGGGGTTCTCCATTTCTTCCTTTTCTAGTTGCTTTAGGTGTAGAGTTAGGTTATTTATTTGACTTTTTTCTTGTTTCTTGAGGTATGCCTGTATTGCTATGAACTTTCCCCTTAGCACTGCTTTTACAGTGTCCCATAGGTTTTGGGTTGTTGTGTTTTCATTTTCATTCATTTCTATGCATATTTTGGTTTCTTTTTTGATTTCTTCTGTGATTTGTTGGTTATTCAGAGAGTGTTGTTCAGCCTCCATATGTTGGAATTTTTAATAGATTTTCTTCTGTAATTGAGATCTAATCTTACTGCATTATGGTCAGAAAAGATGCTTGGAATGATTTCAGTTTTTTTGAATTTACCAAGGTAGATTTATGGCCCAGGATGTGATCTCTCCTGGAGAAGTTTCCGTGTGCACTTGAGAAAAAGGTGAAATTCATTGTTTTGGGGTGAAATGTCCTATATATATCAATTAGGTCTAACTGGTCTATTGTATCATTTAAAGTTTGTGTTTCTTTGTTAATTTTCTGTTTAGTTGATCTATCCATAGGTGTGAGTGGGGTATTAAGTTCAGTTCAGTTGCTCAGTCGTGTCCAACTCTTTGCAACCCCATGAATTGCAGCACACCAGGCCTCCCTGTCCATCACCAACTCCCAGAGTTCACTCAGACTCACGTCCATCGAGTCAGTGATGCCATCCAGCCATCTCATCCTCTGTCGTCCCCTTCTCCTCCTGCCTCCAATCCCTCCCAGCATCAGAGTCTTTTCCAATGAGTCAACTCTTTGCATGAGGTGGCCAAAGTACTGGAGTTTCAGCTTTAGTATCATTCCTTCCAAAGAAATGCCGATCTCCTTCAGAATGGACTGGTTGGATCTCCTTGCAGTCCAAGGGACTCTCAAGAGTCTTCTCCAACACCACAGTTCAAAAGTAAAGTCTCCCACTATTATTGTGTTATCGTTAATTTCCCCTTTCATACTTATTAGCATTTGTCTTACATATTGCGGTGCTCCTATGTTGGGTGCATATATATTTATAATTGTTATATTTTCTTTTTGGATTGATCCTTTGATCATTATGTAGTGTCCTTCTTTGTCTCTTTTCACAGCCTTTGTTTTAAAGTCTATTTTATCTGATATGAGTATTGCTACTCCTGCTTTCTTTTGGTCTCTATTTGCATGGAATATCTTTTTCCAGCCCTTCACTTTCAGTATGTATGTGTCCCTTGTTTTGAGGTGGGTCTCTTATAAACAACATATATAGGGGTCTTGTTTTTGTATCCATTCAGCCGTCTTTGTCTTTTGGTTGGGGCATTCAACGCATTTACGTTTAAGGTAATTATTGATAAGTATGATCCCATTGCTATTTACTTTATTGTTTTGGGTTTGGGTTTATACACCATTTTTGTGTTTCCTGTCTAGAGAGTATCCTTTAGCATTTGGTGGAGAGCTGGTTTGATGGTGCTGAATTCTCTCAGCTTTTGCTTGTCTGTAAGGCTTTTGATTTCTCCTTCATATTTGAATGAGATCCTTGCTGGGTACAGTAATCTGGGCTGTAGGTTATTTTCTTTCATCACTTTAAGTATGTCTTGCCATTTTCTCCTGGCTTGAAGAGTTTCTATTGAAAGATCAGCTGTTATCCTTATGGGAATCCCCTTGTGTGTTATTTGTTGTTTTTCCCTTGCTGCTTTTAATATTTGTTCTTTGTGTTTGATCTTTGTTAATTTGATTAATATGTATCTTGGGGTGTTTCGCCTTGGGTTTATCCTGTTTGGGACTCTCTGGGTTTCTTGGACTTGGGTGATTATTTCCTTCCCCATTTTAGGGAAGTTTTCAACTATTATCTCCTCAAGTATTTTCTCATGGTCTTTCTTTTTGTCTTCTTCTTCTTGGACTCCTATGATTCGAATATTGGAGTGTTTCATATTGTCCTGGAGGTCTCTGAGATTGTCCTCATTTCTTTTAATTCATTTTTCTTTTCTCCTCTCTGATTCATTTATTTCTACCATTCTACCTTCTGCTTCACTAATCCTATCTTCTGGCAGGCAGATTTTTAGCCACTGGATCACCAGGGACATCCCCGGATGGGTTCTCAGGAGACGTCACAGACCTGAGACTTTAGATAGCATACTGCGCAGGCTTCTCTGATGCTTCAGACAAAATATCAGCAGGGGTATAAACTGAAACTCAGTCGTCTTCTGAGAGTGAACGAGTGTCCCCTTCGTGTGCTGCCCCCGCTTGCAAGGATGCCGTGGGGCCTGGGGGCTACGTCTGGGCCCATCTGAGTGTCCCTCCCAGTCACCTCCTGGCTTTTTACTCAACCTCTGCGTCTGTGATCCCTAAGCTGGGCATCATTATAATATCTGAAGGAGCTGAGTAGATGTAAACAAGACAGCATACATGAAATTGCTTGGAACTCAATGAACAGGTTCCTACTTTCTGTCCTTATTTTAAGCCAGCATGACTTGGAGAGATCACAGACCTTTAACTCGCGTGCAGAGGCCTGAGACGCTCCCACCGCCCCGAGAGCCTTAGTAACTGACCTCCCCAGTACCCTCCCTTCTCCAAAGCGAGAGAGCGAGAGGACAGAGCATAAAGAGTCCTGCTTTAGCCAGATATTTTCTAAGGTTTTTGGTTTGGGAGCTGGGTAGCTGACATTTGCTTTATTTGCTGGGACCAGAGCTCTAAGGGTCTCCTTGTTAACCACATGGCCACTCTCAAGTGCCCAGGCCCATTTCTTCATTTAAAAAATGAAGAAATGCCAAAATAGGATGTTGGAAACAGGTTTTGTTTTTTTTTTTTTTTCCTAATTGAAGTGTGATATTTTGGGCTTCCCTGGTGGCTCAGATGGTAAAGAATCTGCCTGCAGTGCGGGAGACCTGGTTTCGATCCCTGGGTTGGGAAGGTCTCCTAGAGAAGGGCATGGCGACACACTCCAGTATTCTTGCCTGGAGAATCCCTGTGGACAGAGGAGCCTGGCGGCTACCGTCCATGGGGCTGCAGAATCAGACGCAACTAGCACCTAAGCATATCACACACACGCTAGGTTTACAATGTTGTTTTAGTTTCGGGTGTGCAGCCAAGTGATTCAGTTATATACATGCATACATACGTACATACATACATACATACATACGTACATATAGCTTAAGATACTGAATGTAGTTCCCTGTGATATACAGTCCTTGTGGGTTATCTATTTTATATATAGTAGTCTATATATGTTCATCACAAATGCCTAATTTATCTCTTCCTCCTCCCCTTTCCTCTTTGGTAACCATAAGTTTTATTTGCAATGTCTGTTTCTGTTCTGTAAATAAATTTACTTGTGTGATTTTTTAGATTCTGCATATAAGTGCTATCACATGGTATTTGTCCTTCTTTGTGTGACTTCACTTAGGGTAATCTCTAGATTCGTCCATGTTGCTGCAGATGACATCATTTCATTATTTTTCATGGCTGAGTAATATTCCTTTGTGTATATAGAACCCATCTTCTTATCCCTTCATCTGTCGTGTTGCTTCCATGTCTTGGCTGTTGTAAACAGTGCCACTATGAATAGTGGGGTGCATGTATCTTTACAGTTTCCATTTTTCTGGATATATGCCCAGCAGTGGGATTGCTGGGCCATGTGGTAACCCTCTTTTTAGATTTTTAATGAATTTTCATACTGAGAAACAGGCATTTCAAGTATGCACATTGGACACATGAATACTTTTAGTACACACATATACAGTGGCTTTATAATCTTAAAGTGATTTTTGAAGTCTAACTTTGAGGCTTCTGGCTTCACCTTTCAGAAGACCGACTTAAGCATCCAGCAGATTCAGTCTTAGTTTTGACCGCCTCATGGAAGGCCTTTCATCCTCCTCACCCTTCCTTCCTCTTGTAATGTTGATTCTGGACAAATAGAGAGCAAGTTCCCAAGGAACTGGAAAGGCAATCAGTGATTCTCCATCTTTCGAGCTTCCAGTCTTGTGATATTTGTCATGTGATGTTGAACAGGTGACCTTACTTCCAGCCTCAGGGCGCTTACAGTCACATCAGGGAGGCAGCGCTGGAGTTGTGACAGTCCTGCTTGCTGTTGCTGTAGGAATATCCAAGGCCGGGCTTCCCCGGTGGCTTGGTAAAGAATCTGCCTGCAATGCTGGAGATGTGGGTTCGATCCCTGGGTCGGGAAGATGCCCTGGAACAGGAAATGGCAACCCACTCCAGTATTCTTGCCTGGGAAATCCCATGGACAGAGGAGCCTGGCGTGCTACAGTCCATGGGGTCACAAAGAGTCGCACACAACTTAGTGACTAAACAACAGCAAGAGCAGACAAGGATGCTTTTCTTCCGGGCTTGAGACTTGGCTTGGAGGTGGTAGTTTCTGATTCTTAATGCATTAGCAATTTGTGAGCTGTGGTTTTTTCCCTACTAAAAAAAGTCAGCTAGGATTTAGGAGTGGGCCTTCCAGCATGAGCTGCGCTCTCCCTGGATGTCTGGGTTTCAGTTACGCTGCCTGGCCCAGTGGATTATACAGTCACCTGTTTACCCGTCCACCTGCCCAGCTTGAGGGCGCGCTCCGAGGGCAGGCGCCTGGCCGAGGCCCCGTCGTATTTTAGGTACCTCACGTGTCATGCTTCCTCCCTGAGAGGTGAGGTCTGAAGGCGGCCCTCGGCGCGGTGGAGGGGCCGCAGGCCAGTCTGCAGCTGCAGAGCTGCCCGCGACCACTGGAGGGGCATCAGGCGCTGTGGGGTGGAGGCCGGGGTCGGGGTCCGGGCCGGGGTCGGGGTCCGGGCCTGTCCCGCAGGCTAGGCTTGGCCCTCCCCCGCCCGCGTCCTAGGCCTCCCGAACAGCGGGGACCAGCTCCCGGGCAGGTGGCCTGTGACGAGCTCGGGGGTAAGTGGCGTTGGCTCCCAGTTTACAGGCCGGAATCTGGAGGACTCGGGCAGTGCTTGGGTGCGGGTCAGAGGACTCCAGGTGCAGAACCTCGGCCACCCGGGTCACTGCTGAGTCCGCCCCGGGGAGGTGTGCAGCCGTGCACATTGAAGTGACCTGGCAGCCTAAGAAACTTAAGCTAGATGTCAGGGCCAGCTTCCTGATTGTTTTTTGCTGTTTTATTTATTTATTTATTTTTAAAATTAGAGCTAAAATAGGGCATTCTGGAGCAGGGCTTTTCAAGCTACCATCCAGAATCTACAGTCACAGAGTCAATTTAGTAGGTTGACACATTGAAAAAAAAAAAGGGCTTCCCTGGCAGTATAGTGGTTAAGACTTCACTCCAGACGCAGGGGGTAGAGGTTCGACCCTGGTTATGGAACTGAGATCCTGCATGAACCGTGTGTGTGGTGCAGCAAAAAAAAGCAAAGGGACCTAAGAGTATGGGATTAAGAGATACAGACTACTATGTATAAAATTAATAAGCACAAGGGTATAATGTGGAGTTTCCCTGATAGCTTAGCGGTAGAGAATCCACCTGCAGTGCAGGAGACACAGGAGACAGGGGTTGGATCACTGGGTCAGGAAGACCCCCTGGAGGAGGGCCTGGCAACCCACTCCAGTGTTCTTGCCTGGAGAATCCCGTGGACAGAGGAGCCTGGCGGGCAACAATCCACAGGATTGCAAAGAGTCCCACGCAGCTGAGCGGCTGAGCACACAAGGATATATTGTACAGCACAGAAATATACCCAATATTTTATAATAATTTTCAATGGAATATAATTTATAAAAGTATTGAATCATTATGTTGTACACTTGAAACAACTGTAATATTGTAAGCCAACTATACTTGAATTAAAAGAAAAGGAAAGAGGGTTAGGAAGTGTCAGCGTGTCACACACGGTCAGGCTCCGTGTGTGTGCGTGTGTCCCAGATGACCATGGAAATACATTGCTGACCGGAAATGCCCTAGACATACAGGGGTTTGTTTAGATCTCTCTAGCTTAGATGGTTGAGTTTTAAGGGCAGAGATGTTTTCTCTTCCTTTTATGTTCCCTTTATCCAGCTGGTTTGTCTGGGAGAACCGCTAGCGTTTTCCCTTCAGACTGGAAGTGAGAACCCGCCCTGCGCTGTCTGAGGAGATGGCAGGGGGGCCTTCCTGGGCTTTGTGCATGGGGGGAGGGAGAGCCCCGCGGGGTGAGGGGGCCGAGGGCTGGGCGCTCACGTCTGAGGGACCTGGGGGGTGTGTGTGTGTGTGTGCAGCGTCTGGGTGTGCGGCCCTGGGCAGCTCCCTTAACCCTGCTGAGCTTCAGTGTCTCTGTCTTTAAAGCTGGCCGTAAGAGGGGCACCTCCTGCAGAGTGCGGGGGGTGTGAAAGGAGAGAGCTTGAGCGCAGGGCCTTCACACAGCGCTGGGCCTCTGATCGTGTGCAGGAAGCCTTCTCTGCTGCCCTCGTCTTTGTGATGCACGTTGAGGATTGTGACTCACGTGGGGCCTGTGGCCCTCATGGAGCTGCAGTTCTGGGACGGGTGTAGATCGTGGAGGGACCGGAAGTCCGAGCCTGCGGTTGGATTGTGCAGGGAAAGGTCGTGCAGGGAAAGGTCGTGGTATTGCACTGGGCCAGGTGTCTGCAGGGAGAGGTTCTGGTTCTGCAGCTTACAGAGCGAAGCATCTCCATGTACGATGAGATGGCACTCTCACTGTGGTATCTGAGAAGATAAATGGCATTTCTTACAAAAGTCAGATGCTTTTTAATCAAAAAGCATGTTTCATTTAATGTCATTTTTTACATTTTGACAATTTTCAAAAATAACTGTTTTTTAAAACTAAACGTAGGCACGCTTATGATTAATCTGGTGATTCTGTGATGTTTTTAGTGGAAGTGCCAAGATCTGGTAAACACTGATTTCTGAAATCAACTGGGCCTGGCAGCACCACTATCCAGTCAGAATTAACTCTGTGAAAATAAATATGGAACTTGTTGAAAGTGCAAGATGCCAGACAAAATCCCAAAGGGACATGTTTTGGCTCCAGCCTCTAATTTTTCAGGTCTGAGTCTAATCAGTTCTGTTGTCTGGGCTGGAGAGTCTTAAGCCGTCTCACCAAAGTTAAAATATTTTTGGTCTTTATATCTCTTAGTGCAGAGTTTTTTTTTTTTTTTTTTTTTTTTAATCTTGAAGGGCAAGGTGATAGACAATAAAAACTACCTAGTGATAAGAAGTTTCTGGTGCACATTTTAGTTAAAAATGTGACTTCCTCCCTTGTTTGGAGGCAGTCAGATATTAATATAAGGGTCAAGAGCATGGATTTCAGCTAGACCTAGGTTTCTATCCTTCATGTGCTGCTTTTTCCCCCTCTTATTTTTCCTAGCTGTACTGAGGCATAATTAACAAATAAAAAGTGTATATTTTGAAGGAGTACCACGAGGTGATTTGATGTACATACACACTGTGAAATGATCATCGCAATCAAGTAAATTAACACGTGTCACCTCACATAGTCACCAATGCTGTTGTGTGTGGTGAGAACTCTGAGGATCTACGCTCATAGCAAATTAGGCATTCGGCATTACTAACTGTAGTCTCCATGTTGCACAGTACACCCTAGAATGTATTCATCTCATAACTGAGTGTTTGTTCTCTCTGACCATCATCTCCCTACCCCCCACCCCAGCTACCACCATTCTGCTCTGTGCTTCTCTGTGGGTTTTGACTTTTTTAGATTCCACGTATCAGTGAGATCATGCTGTGTTTTATCTGTTTTTCTGTGTCAGGTTTCTTTCACTTAGCATAATGCTTTCCAGGTTCATCCATGCTGTTGCACATCTCCCTTCTACCAAACTGTGTGACTTTGGCCCAGTAGCTTAACCTCTCCGCACCTCACGTGTGAAATGGGCTAATAATAGTACTACACGTGCACTAAGTCACTTCAGTCCTGTCCAACTCTTGCGGCCCTGTGGACCGCAGCCGCTAGGCTCCTCTGTCATGGGCTTCTCCAGGCAAGAACACTGGAGTGGGTTGCCATTTCCTCCTCCAGGGCATCTTCCCAACCCAGGGTTTGCACTGGGGTCTCTTATGTCTCCCGTCTTGGCAGGCATGTTCTTTGCCACTGGCACCACCTAAGTACTACTACTGCCTTATAGTTTGTTGAGGATTGATTGAATGGGATAATACATGTAAAGCCCTCATTGTAATGTTTGCTTGTAAATTCTTCAGCGCTAGCACCACCATCATCAGTACTGTTTAGTGGAAGGCCTTCCAGGAGACCAGGGTTATAGGCCTGGCTTTGTCGTTGTTAACAGTCAGTCCTGGATACGTTGCCGAATCTCTCCAAACCTCAGTATTGTTTTCTCTGAAACGAAGGAGAGGCACAGACGCCACACACTCCTAGGTCTAATACTCCGCTTTGCAGCCAGGTGTTGCGTTTTTTCTCTGGCCTGAGTGATGTGATGCTGGGTGCCAGGAGAATCCCACTTTATCAAGGACCTGTAGCTCTCTGTCCTGATAACCTTTGTTTCTTTCACCTAGATTTTATATTATTCTCAGCGTATGTCTGTTTCCCTTGCCTCTGTCAAATGAGTCCTTGTGCTTTTCTATCCTCTTTCCCCTCTATTCAGACCATAGGTCTGCCTGGTAGGTGGGAGTTAAGTCTCGGCTTTCCAGAGGCCCACACATAGGGGATGTTACAAGTCAGGGCGCGCGTGTGTGTTTGTGTGTATGTGTGCGGGCATGCGTGCTCAGTCATGCCCGACACTTTGGGACCCTAAGGGCTACAGCCACAAGGCTCGTCTGTCCCTGGAATTTTCTAGGCAAGAATCAGACCCGTGCCTCTTGCTTCTCCTGTGTTGGCAGGAGGTTTCTTTACCACTAGCGCCACCCGGGAGGCCCACTTTGCTGCTGGGTTTTAAGTCACGTCCGTGTTTGTGTTTATTATGTTCCCCAGTCCAAGCACCGGGTCTGCCTGTATCTGAAGCGACCAGGCAGAGCCACTCGCGAGAAAGGAATGACTTTTTTTGATTCATAAGAAGCTACCTTTCGCTTTGTTTCCTTCCTGGCCTTGGTTTTAGTTTGAACTTTGAAGGGCTTGCTAGAGCTAATCTGGGAGTTCTTTTGCCTTTTGCACATGCATCGTTGCTAGACTCTGCTTTGGCCAAAAGCGGGGCTATGGACTTAACCTCAGGCCACCGCTGGTGTTTCAGGTGTGTCTTTGTGGGGACCCACGCACAGCGAGATGACAGAGTTGCTGTTTATGGACCCCCTGCCCCTGAGCGCCGCTGGCGCTCCTGCCTGTCTCCTGGCTCGCCGCCGTCCCCGGCACGCTGGTGTTCTGCTTGTGTCAGAAGAGTCGATTTTGTCATTTGTGGTTAGCTCACTCTGTCTTCAGAGAGCTATTTTCTTCTTCACTTAATTTAAAGGTGTCGACGTGGCCCCTTCTGGTGCAGTCCCTCCACGTTTCCGTCTTGCCACTGGCTGTCCTGCTAAAGCGTTGGCGGTGATCAGCCGCATGAAAGCCTGTGAGGCAGGTGCAGAGAGGCTGTGTCTGCGCGCCATGGGCCGCTCTCGGCTCCCTCCGAACAACAAGAATTACATATCTTAGCTTTCTCTTGCTAGTGTTCTTAGCCTTTTAAGAAGAAGTGTACTGTTTCGGTTCCTTTTGCCCAGACTTGAGCTTATTGAAAGAAGGGGTGAGACTAGAAAAACTTTTTTTTAACTTCTTTGATTTCACTGAGGTTTTGCACTTTGCTTGCAGTGTTCTTCTGGCTTTTCTTGGTAGCATTTCCTATTTTCAAGACATGTTAAAGGGTTCCTTAAAAGTTAAACAGAGCGTTACCATCTTGTTTGTTGTTAGTCACCAAGTTGTGTCTGACTCTTTTGCGACCCCATGGACTGTAGCCCGCCAGGATCCTCTGTCCATGGGATTCTCCAGGCAGGAGTGCTGCAGTGGGTTTCCATTCCCTTCTCCAGGGGATCTTCCTGACCCAGGGGTCAAACCCGCATCTCCTGCACTGCAGGCAGATTCCTTCTTATCTGAGCCACCAGGGAAGTGCCCAGTCAATACCAGCATTTGTCTCTGGTCTGTGGAGGGAGACAATGAAGTGGCTGCAGCTCAGGAAGAGAAACAAGATGCTGGAAGCAGATAAATGGGGGTGATTCCAGTGATCCAGGTTTAGTTAGACCACTGAGAAAAGGATGAGAAGCTCCCAATCCTGGGATTGCCTTTAGAAGTCATCATAACCCCGCGCAGCCAGTGGAAGCAGCTACAGCAAAGAACATTTGTGAAGCAGCAGCGAGGGTGAGAGCTGTGTTTGGTGAAGAAGAAGGAACCCCCGCCCCTCCACTTCATTCGCTCCCACGGGCCCTGCCTCCTGTGTTGGCCCTTTAGTCTTTTCAGACAGTTGGGCCCTTGCCTTCATCTTGGTTGACTTGGATTTGTGTTTCTGATTTCTGCTTCCTTCCTGAGAAGCAGGGCCTTTAGCTGTCACCTGGGCAGAGAGTAGTAAAAAGTCATGGACCCAAGGAGAGACCTTTCACTCAGCTGTAGGGAGTCAGAAGGGAGCTGGGAGACAGGCCTGGCTCTTGTTGATGAAGAAACATGGTTTCTGTTTCATCCTAGCACAAAACTGTGGTGTGGAGATCTCTTAGTTCAGTTCAGTTCAGTCACTCAGACGTGTCTGACTCTCTGCGACCCCATGAACCGCAGGACCCCAGGGTTCCCTGTCCATCACCAACTCCTAGAGTCCACCCAAACCCATGTCCATTGAGTCAGTGATGCCATCCAACCATCTCATCGTCTGTCGTCCCCTTCTCTTCCCGCCTTCAATCTTTCCCAGCATCAGGGTCTTTTCAAACGAGTTTTAGTTCTTCACATTAGGTGGCCACACTATTGGAGTTTCAGCTTCAACATCAGTCCTTGCAATGAACACCCAGGACTGATCTCCCTTAGGATGGACTGATTGGATCTCCTTGTAGTCCAAGGGACTCTCAAAAGTCTTCTCCAACATCACAGTTCAAAAGTCTCAATTCTTTGGAGATTCTTTAGTCTCTAAAACTAAAAGCTTTAGTTTTAGAATATTCCATAGATGTAAATGGGTGCATTGATTTCTCTGAATGCTGTTTGCGCTAAGCGTCTTTACTGCACAATTAGCACCTTACTCTACACTGGCTGTTCTTTACTGTTATTGCTTTACAATTTAGTGCCCAAATAATGTCAGCTGTGGTGCAGAATGAATGAGATTACTGGACTTGGGATCTGAAGAGCAGTGTCTTAGCAGTTGTGTGTGCAGGGTTTCTGAATACTTATGATTATGGTGTTATTTCATCTGCCTTAAATAAGCCTTCTTCCTTTGTTGGAGACTGGTGCACCCTTCCTGTTTTTCTGGGGAAGCACCTTTCCTCTGTCTGAACTTGGGACCTGCCAGGAGTGGTTCTTGATTGGTCCCTGTGCTGTAAGTAGACCCTTGACCTACTTGGGCCAGGCAGGGCTCCCCTTGAATTTTTTTTTTTTTTTTTTTTGTAAAAGAGAAGAATTTATTATGAAGCCCCAGGTATCTCACTCCAAGGCAGTAATTGCAGTCGTGTGGGCTTCCCTGGTAAAGAATCTGCCTGCAATATGGATGACCTGGGTTCCATCCCTGGGTCAGGAGGATCCCCTGGAGGAGGGCCTGGCAACCCCCTCCAGTATTCTTGTCTGGAGAATCCCCATGGATAGAGGAGCCTGGCGGGCTACAGTCCGTGGGGTCACAAAGGGTTGGACGTGACTGAGCGACTAGCACACCAACAGTAGGATGTTAAAATGGTTTTCTTTTCCTGCCTCTGTTTATCCGGAGCTGCCAGTGCGGGGCTGTCCTGTACCATTGCAAGCTTGAGGCAGCCTCCTGTGTGGAAATTACAAGGGGAAAGCATAACGCTGGTTTTGCCACTTTTGGACCCCTCAGCCAGGTCAGAGAGATGAAGGGGAGGGCTTCAGATGTGGAGCGGATGTGATGTGGGACGCCTCTGGGGGCCATCCATCCTCACCGCATCCGCCTCCCAGCACAGTGCTGGGGAGCAGGGAGGCATTTCAGACTCACCCCCTGGCTTCCCGAACTCCGGGCCCCAGAGCCTTTCCGTCAGAGGTGGTGGGCGGGACGCGGGCTCCGCAGTGCCGGCTTCCTGTCTGCAGGGGAGGTCTGGGCGGTCCAGGGCGGGAGGACGCTGCGGGGTGGGGGTGGGGGGCGGACTCGGAGCCTTGCTGCCCGGGGCCTTGCTGCCCGGGGCCCTCCTTCTTTCTCCTGTGACCCCGCTGCTCAGAGCACTTTCTTTTGTAGCTTATAACCAGGTCCTGAGTCACAGGAACTGTGACCGCCAGAGACTCACTGGACGTCTCTTAGTCTTGCTTTGTTCTCACCCCACAGTTACTGAGATGCTCAGATGAGTCATGCATGTCGGGGAGTTGGGCAGACTGAAACAGCAGATACGGAAGCTGTTGCGCGTTTTGTGACTGTTTTACTAACGATCTGACAGTAATAATTTGATTAGTCTGAGCGTAGTTTCTTAGTTTAACTAAACATTCTTTAAAAAAACACTTTTTTTAAATTAAAAAAATATATATTTTAGCCATGCTGTGAGGCTTGTGGGATCCTAGTTCCCCAATCAGGGATCAAACCTAGGCCCCGTTCAGTGGAAGCATGGAGTCCTAACCATGACCCTCAGGGAATTCCCTAAAGGTTCTTTCAGAAATAAGTGAGGCCATTAACACATTCCTTTTTTTTTTTTTAAATCGTAGAGTTAAAATAAGCTTGACTTGACCCATGTGCTGGTAAGAGATGAATGAATGAGTCTTGATAAGCTGTGGCTTTCTCAAGCCTAAAAAAGCTTTCTGTGAGTTGAGCCCTGCTTAGGTCTTTGGTGGCTGTGGACTCCATATCAGATGGGCTGTTCTCCGGCCTCTGTTCCAGGGAAAAAGAGGGCAGAAACTTCAGAGTGATTGTGTTCATTTGCTTTTGGAGTTAAGTAGCCTTAGGTCTGAATTCCAGTGTTGCCACTTACTCAACTATCTTGTCTCTTTGAGCCTCAATCTTGTCATCCGTAAAATGGAAATAATAATCCCTACCCTGCAGATTGAAGATTGCAGGAGATGCTGTATTTAAGGTCCTTAGTTGTGCATTGTATATGGTAGGTGCTTAATAAATATAGCTGTTACTCTTAAAAATGACAGCTTTAGTAACAGCTGCAACTAAAGAGGGTAAGACTAGAAAATCTGAATCTGAATTTGGTATTTAATGCAAACATAATCAGTATAAAAACCAGTCAATCAATGGCTATTGGGTGCCTTGTCTGTGCAAAGGATGGTGGTGTTTGCATAAGAAGGTGTGTATTACCATCCCAGTTGGTTGGCGGAACGAGTCACATACATGTAAGAAAAATAGGTAACCTCCAAGGAGCCAGGCTTTGGAGGATGGCAGAGGATTGGAAACAGGCACGCCTGAGAAGGCCTCGAGTTGATGGAAATATATAGCAAGGGGAGTGAAGAGAAGAATCCAGCATCCACGGTGACCTTGGAAGAGGTTGAATGACATACACACGTTACACCCCATCTTTCCAGTTTTATTTTTCCTTTGTCTTCCTGATTCCTTCCAGGACCTGCTTAATACCTTTCATCATTATGATGAAGATCCACACCCGTCTCAAACTGCGGCGTTTTCACAGATGTTTGCAGGCTCCTTTTGTCTGTGAATTTGTTGGCCCACCTCCTGAAGTGACCACAAATTCTCCTGGCAGGTTCTGTTTGCCTGTCCCATCTGCTGTACCTTATCTTAGTGTCCTGAACTGTAAGTGGCCTTTTTGGGGGGTTTTATCACGTTGAATCACTGAATTGAGGACCTCCCAGAGGCAGTGGGCAGGGCCGCGTGCTGGAGGGCCTGGGGAGTAGAAAGATGCATGACCCAGGGTGGTCCCTGCCCTGAAGCAGCTCACTTAGTGGAGGAAGCAGATGGGCAGATGGGCTCAGAAGGCGATGGCCCCCTACTCCAGTGCTCTCGCCTGGAGAATCCCTTGGACGGAGGAGCCTGGTGGGCTGCAGTCCATGGGGTCGCTAAGAGTCGGGCATGACTGAGCGACTTCACTCTCACTTTTCCTTTCAAGCATTGGAGAAGGGAATGGCAACCCACTCCAGCGTTCTTGCCTGGAGAATCCCAGGGACGGGGGAGCCTGGTGGGCTGCCACCGTCTGTGGGGTCACACAGGGTCGGACACGACTGAAGCGACTCAGCAGCAGCTTGGTAGCCCCTCGTTCCTTATTAGGACCTCCCGTTTAAGATAACTCCTGCAAGTGGTCACTACGGTGCCTGGCCAGGGCGGGTGGTCTCACTCGGTTGTTCCCCAACAATGTCCTCCTCCCAGAGTACTGAGTCATCTGACACCCCCTCCCCTGTAACCAGTCACCCCAAAACTATCAGCTCTGTCTCCTCTGTTGCCATTACCCAGGTCCAAGCCCTTGTCTCCAGCTGGAAGTCAGGACCCTGGTAATGGGGTTCTGAAGTGAATCCAGAGGGTCTCTGCCAGTATTAAAACAGAAGAAGAAATAGAATGGGAGGAAGGCATGAGAGTGGAATACACACAGTCAGGTTGAGTTTTGTGAAAGTTGTGTATAGTAAGAGTTTTACAGAGAAAGGTTGACGCCATGAAGCGCTTTACACACGATGACTTATTTCTCCACAACAACTGAAGTCGTGGTGTCGTTTTTCCTGTCCTTGACTCACAGGGGAGGAACTGGACTGCGGGAAGTGGAGAAACTGACTAGGGTCAGACTGGAAGCCTGCGTCTCACAGACGCTGCATGTGTGTGCGTGTTTGTGTGCACGCTACTGGGTTGCCAAGTAAAGTGTCTTTCTCACTCTGCAGGTTGTGGTGAAAACAGAAGTTGGACGGTTTCTGTTTGGCAGACGTCTGAACCTGTCCTCTTGTCCTCTCCCCACTCCGACCTGCATCCTTGCAGCCTGGATGCTCCTGGTCTCTGTCGCAGGGTCCGGCACTTTTGGGAGGGTGTGCAGTCTGTGTGGTCTCAGGGCCTGTGAAGCCTGGTCCTGCTGACCTCCTCGGCTCGGAGGCTTTGAGAGAACAGAACTCCCCACCTGGCAGAAGAGAAAACCGAGTCCCAGGGAGTTTGAGAAACTTGCCAACCTCTTCTGTTCTCAGAGCATGCCATTTGCATCTTCCTTAGAGCTAGCCTGTAAGATGTTTGTGGGGGTTAGGTCTTCTTGTTGTCTTTTTCGTTCGCAGCACGGCAGGATCTTCCCCAGCCAGGAACCAAACTTGTGCCCCTGGAGTCTTAATCACCGGACTTCACTGGACTGCCTGGGAAGTTCCTTGGTTTTTGTTTTTGATTTAGAAAATAATGATTTTAAGCTCCTTGAGAGCAAATTCTAATAGTTGTCTTGTCTGTTCTCGGTGGTCTGGGTTTTTGATTGGCGTGATGCATCTTTTCCTGGGCAAGACTCTGGTCGTCCAGGTAAGGCTCCCCGGCCTCTGCCTGTGCTGGACTCTGCAGGGGTCTCCTTCCTCGGCAAGCGCTTTGTGCCCGCTCCCCCAGCAGCTCCCCAGCCCCCGCCCCACCCTGGAGTGGATGGAGCCCACGCTCTGCAAATAGGACCTGATTTCCTCCCAGCTTGTTACTTGTGAAGACTCCGTCTGTCTTCTCTGGGCTGCATTCGTTTCCCCTCTTTACTGCTGCGGCTTACTGCTCTTTACTGCTCATTTATTTTTACTTTTTAGCCTTGCCCAAAGTGCACCTTGATTTGGGTATCTTTAGATCCTTAAAGCCCTGTGCTGTTACTGATGATTTCCTTCATTTTGCAGAATTCTAGTTGGTTGCAAGTCTATTTTGCGAGACCCTGTTCCTTTCCCTTCTGTCGTTAAATTTTAATACTTTTCTGTTCCTCCTCTTTTATAGGAATTTGTATTTCATTTTTTTTAGATTGTAGTCATGGACCTTCAGTGTCCTGCAGTCTGACTTCCCATCAGACTGACTGGCGTTTAGAATCAGATGTTCACCGAGCAGGGGTCAGCTCTATGGTGTCCTTGCTCTTTCTTTGGCAGGCACGTCTGTTGCACCCTCTTGGTGCTCCCCACTCCTTTGCTGGCTCTTGTCGGATCAGCCCTGACCCCTCACCACAGTGGGGGTCACTGCTGGCCCTCCAGCCACTTCTTCACCCTCCTCTTCCCACCCCCTAGAACCAACAGCTCTCTAACTTTTCATTTCGGACCCCTTTTAAAACTCTTAAAAGCTAGTGAGATCCCCAAAGAGCTTTCAATTGAAATGTGGGTTATATCTAGCAGTACTTATAATATTAGAAATTGAAGTTGGAAAGATTTTAAAGTGTTTATTAGTTTAAATATGTAATAAACCCATTACATAATACAGATAACACTTTAAATGAAAAATAACTGTTTCCAAAGCAGAAGATGAAGGGCGGCATTGTTTTGCTTCTTTCCAGGTAACTTTATTGCCCGCCTTAATGGAAGACAGCTGGATTCTCATCAATGGTTTTACCTTCATTCCGTTGTAATATGTTGTGTGTGTGTGTTTTTCTTTTAAGAATTAAAAAAATTAATTTATTTTTGGCTGTGCTGGGTCTTCATTGCTCTGTGGCTTTTCTCTAGTTGTGGGGGCCTTACTTCATTGCGGCGCACACACAGGCTGCTCACTGTGGTGCTCTCTCCCGTTGCTGAGCACAGGCCGCAGGGCGCGTGGCCCAGAAGCGGAGGTTCCGGCCCTCTGGGGCGCAGGCTCGGCCGCTGTGGCGCATGGGCTTTGTTGCTCTGCGGCACATGGGATCTTCCCGGATCAGGGATGTCTCTTGCATTGGCAGGTGGATTCCTCTCCACTAAGCCACCACGGAAGCCCTGTTGTGTTTTATGTATGAAGAAAATACAGCCTTACCTGGATATAGTTGGAAAAGGGAGGAATGTTTTAACAACCTATTCAGTTAACTGTGGATAGTCTTTGAAACTACATCAGAGCTTGATAAGTGATAGTTTCTTCAAGGTTTGTTGCAGCATAGAATCTGAAATCTTATATCAAAGAGTCTCTCATATTTGGTTACATTAAAATCTTATGGTCTGTCTTGCATTTGAAAAGATCTTTTATGCATTTTGTAACAGCATGCATGAGTCATTTGAATAACATCACATTAGTTACTGTCGCTACCACTCTCCTCTGAAAAGCCTTAAAGTATTGAAAGACTCTAAAGCTCATAGTGGCCAATAGAGTTTTTCCAAATTTTATTTTTGCTTGAAAGCTCAAATTTTTCTTTAGTAACAAATACTGTCAGTTTTCCTTGAACTAACAAGCTCCCTTTATTCATTCTAAAGACACCCAGATCTGAGTCACTGTAGCTTTTCTGTCATTCTTTCAAGTTAAAATGGCCTTCAGTGGAACAGAGTGGCTAGTTCGGCTTGCCGCTCAGTTGCATGAGTGCTTTTCCTGCCAAGAACCACCATGCTTGGGCTTGTAGCAGAAGTGCTGTGTGTGTCCGTCTCGTTTTGTCATGGGATAGTGAAAAGATATGTACTCAAGGTTAGTATTTAGTGGAATTAATAACTTTTACTGCTTCCATTAGTATATTCTTAGATGAAATTGACCTTTTTTTTTAAACTGTGAGTGTGGTGCTGGAGATTACAGTGACGGCTATCACAGTCAGATACCACTGCCTTTTTACTGGCTGAGGCTCCAGCTATTTTCCCCACCATTGTTTCTGCACCGTCGGTGCAAATGTCACACAATCGAAGATAGTTTTGACCTGGCAGCACCCCCAGAGAGGGTTTTGGACCATATTTTCGAAACCACTGGATAAGACCAATGTGTGCATAAAACCTCTGCACACATTGGACACTCTTGCTTCTCATCTGCCTGGAAAACCCTCTCCCTTTCTATGTGTGTGTGCAAATGCACACACTTATACACATATACGTGTATGTAGCTATATGTGCATATATGTGCCTGTCTCTGTCACTTCAGTTAATATTGGTTCTCCTCATCACGTGTTCATGGGTTTCTTCCAGTAGACAGTAGACCGTGAGCCAGGTTTCACATTTATCATAGGTGGTGATAGCGCCAAGTATCATTCCTATTAAATATTAACTTGTTTAATGTTGCCTGTCTTCATCACCCTTATATTATTTTTGTTTCCAGGGCTTAATAAATGTTTTTTGAACAGACAAAGAATTGGGTTACTATTTTCCCAGGGTTTTCTTAGAATGTTGGTTCTTTTATATCAGCAAGTGTTAAGCATGAAAGGGCATCTGTGGTTAAGTTGATTTGGGAAGTTCAAAAAGTGTTTAATTGAAGGCTTTCCCGTATTCTTCATTGTATGATGTGCACTGTGAATTTTTAAGCGGGATGGGAGGCTACAGAATGTACCATTTCTCGCCAGTTGAATAACACAGGAAACTTTTCTTGGCATGTCTCACAGGATTAGGTTCCTTGGAATTTTCTTTAGGAAATAATTGTGTAAACTGCCTTTTTCAGTTTTTACAGATTAGTAAATTGATTACACATGTTTATTCATGCATTAATTTATACCTTGTATTTAGTTAGTACTTTTTAAGGCTAGACACTGGTAGATTTAGACATTCAATGGCTAGCAAAAAGAAAAACTACTTTGAGAAAATATTACTACACTGCTGTGTGGAGTAGAGGGTCAAGTGGGAGATTCAAGTATCATCAACTGGTCCCTGCAAATTACAGGTGTTATGTTGATGGTATGTTGGAAGGTACCCCTGGGAGATTGGTCTCAGGACTCCTGCAGATACCAGAATCCTCAGATGGTCAAGTTTCTTGCATAAGATGACTTAGTATTTGCATAGAAGCTGCGTACGTCTTCGCATACACTTGAATCCTATAGAATATTTATAGCACCTTCCCGTATACTCTAAATCCTCTGCAGATCCTGTGTAAATAGTCATATGTGCTTGGTCGCTCAGTCGTGTCCGACTCTGCGACCCCATGGACTGCGGCCCGCCAGGCTCCTCTGTCCATGGAGTTCTCCAGGCAAGAAGACTGGGGTGGGTTGCTGTGCCCTCCTCCAGGGGACCTTCCCCACCCAGGGATCCAACCCAGGTCTCCGGCACTGCAGGTGGATTCTTTACTATCTGCGCCATCAGGGAAGCCCAGGTAGTCTTAATATAATGTAAATACTGTGCAAATAGTGGCCAGTGTGTGGCAAATTTGTTTTGCTTTTGGGGACACTTTGGAAATTTCTTTTTTATAGTATTTTCCATCTGCGGTTGGTTGAATCCTTGGATGTGGAACCTGCAGAGACAGAGGGCGGATGGTCCGTAGTGCTAAAGCATTTGCTTTTTGTTTTTCTCCTTCTCAAACCTCCACCGGGCCTGTTCAGGTGTCCCTGTCTGCATTTTGCTGCTGCTGGCATTCTTGGGATCCAGAAGGCTGATGAAGAGGCTCCGTAATGATGGGGCCTCACTTGGCCGTGTCATCGGAGGGGATGGCGTGTTGGAGACTAGGCCTTTAGAAATGTGAACCAACTTCCTGTTAGAGCCTGGCATGTAGTAGGTTCATGTATGTTGACTGGCTGAACAGTGAGTGAATAAGTGTGCTCAGAGACTAAAGGATAAACTCCACACTGTGATCCCATCAACCCCGTGCCTGAGCTTGCTCCACCTTACAGGGTGGGCTGAATAAAGCCCTGTACCTGCTTTTCACGCCCCTTGGGTCTGACCTAGCCTGTGTTGTAGGGAACCAGTGACTCTTCCACCTTCTCTGCCATGCAAAACAAAACATGAAGCCTGCCCTCCTTTCTGTGTTGATCCAGTTCTGTTCATACACTGGGAGAAGATGTTAACACACTCTTGATATGAAAGTATTTAATCAAAGGATATAATTATGATACAGTGAAATTGGCCTTTGGTCCTCTGACTTCCTGGACAGATGATAGCAGGATGGTTTTGCAACAGAATGGTCTCGGAGTCCGGACTTCAGTAAGATTAAGCCCATGTTTAGTTGATGTTTCACTCTGTGAAGTCACCCACAGAGAAGGCAAATATTCCATGTTTAGTAACCAGTCCTGTTGGTTCTTGGTGTGTGGCCCATGCCAGGTTGGGCTGGATGGGCTGGATGGGCTCTGGGAACGTGTGGACTTCTGCCAGTGTTCCCCCCTCCCCACCACCTCGTGTGGATGGATAGATAGGAAGACATGCACCCGCTCAGACTGTCCTCTTCTTTCCAAGCCTGAAACTTCTTTAGCCACGTCATGGTCCTGCCAGAGTCTGGAAACTGGTAGGCTTTAGAGAGGCCGAGGGTCAGCTAGAGTCTCTTAGGAGATGAAATGCACCCGGGTGGTTGGTTTCTTCAGGTGTTGCTCTGAGACCAAATTAGGAAAATCCTCAGGGAGTTTTCTTGAGTTTTCATTTTTGTGATTGAGTTAGAGTTGCAGAAGTATCATGAGTTGCTAATTTAAAAAGTGGTTTTTTTTTTCATTTCTTTGTAAAAGAAATTCACATTAATTGTAGAAATTTGGAAAAATAGCAAAAGGCATAATGCTGAAAATTACCCATAATTTCTAGTATTCAGAGATAATCACTACAAAACGTTTCGTTGTATTTGCATGCATTTTATATGCATAATTAAGATCATTGTGTATAAATTTTGATTTTCCCATTTCCCATTTAGCATATTTTATCTTGCATTGAGAGCGCTACAGCATGGGAACTTGTATTAGTTTCCTCTGGCTGCAGATTTCCACAAATTGGATGGCTTAAGACCATGTAAATGGATTCCCTCAGTTCTAGGGGTCAGAAGTCTGAGCCGGGCCTGAGGAGGGTGCGCCCCCTGGAGGCTCTTCGGGGGGAGTGCACCCTCGACCCTCAGTTTCTGGTGCCTGCTGGTGTTCCCGGCATGTGGCCCCGTCTCTCCAACATCTGCCTCTGTTTTCACCTGCCTTTCCTGTGTGTGTGTGAGAAATCTCCCTCTGCCTCTCTTGTGAGACATTTGGGAGGGCATCTAGGCCCCACCCGATGATCACGGATGTCTCTCCATCTTAAGATTCTTCACCGGCAGAGGTGCCATATCTACCCAACGTAGCATTTAGAGGTTCCAGAATTAGGACCTGTTATCTTTGGGGACCGTTATTCAGACTGTCAGAGGATTTAAGAGCATAGACTTTTGAGCCAGACGAGGTGGGCTCAAAACCCCGTGTGGTCTCTTACTAGCAGGGTGATCTTGAGCAAGTGTCTTAAGTATTGGTGCCTCCATTTTCTGATCTGTAAAGCGGGAATAACAACATCAGCAACCTGAGGATTAGGAGGGTTAATGTTTGTAAAGCACCTTGTAAGCTTAGGACAGTGTTGACCCATGTAAAGATTAGCTGTTGCTATTGTAGTTGGTTTTTATTAGAAATTCTTTGTAAAGCAGGCAAAGTACCCTGTCAAGGGTAAAGACCACGGCTATCGTCGACTTAATTTCCAGCTGACTGCTTTCGTCTTTGTGCTTTGGGTTGTCTTTTCCCTCCATAGCCCAGTTTTAACATTCTACATGTTCAGAGGGGTAATAATTCTCTCAGAGAATGGGATTAGCCTGTAGTCATCTTGACTCTTAAGCTGCTTGAATAAAATCCAACTTAACTTGGGGCTTCCCAAGTGGTACTGTGGTAAAGAATGTGCCTGCCAGTGCAGGAGGCGCCAGTTTGATCCTTGGGTCACAAAGACCCCCTGGAGTAAGAATTGGCAACTCACTCCAGTATTCTTGCCTGGGAAATCCCATGGACAGAGGAGCCTGGTGGGTTACAGTTCATGGGGTTGCAAAGAGTCAGACGTGACTGAGTGACTGAGCATGCATGCAGTTTAACTTGGCATTCAGACCCCCTGAAAAACCATCTACCTTCTAGCCCTGCCTCCCAGCCCTCCCTTTCATAGCCCTTATCTTTAAACTTCATGAAAATCTTACTCCCTAATAGAGGGATTAGAAGGGTTTAGAGTCTTGAAGCCCTACAGTAGGTGATTTCATGGTTGATCCACTGAGAAACCAATGGAAAATTAGGTCAAGGGGATAGTGGGCATAAATGTTTCAAGATCTTAGCAAAACAAATGTTCGTGTTTATTAAAATAGACTCTAAAGATAGCATAAATAGCTAGTACCAGCCACTAGTATGTGAACTGAGTCATCTGGTCTACCATCTGGCTCAGCTGAACCACATATGTCTGTAGCCACATGAGTAAACCAGGCAAGACCAGAAAACCACCCCACTGAGCCCAGCACTAATTGCTAACCCACCAACCATGAGTAAATAAAATGTTTATTAAGACCAAAAAAAGGACAGCACAGTAAATCAAGACTTATCTGTAAGTTATTTCATCTCTCATTGTAGTATTGATAGGCATTGTATGGTTACTCAATTATTCCTCATGTGCTGTAGACACTTTCAGAGTCTCTCATGTTTATATTTTCATTGAAATTCTTTTTTATTTTGTTATGGGTAATACCCATATTAGGAGCCCTCTCTCCCCAGTATCTGGGTCTCCATCTTAGTATTGAATACCGCTGAGATTTTATGACTTGTTTTCTGGTTCTTCTCTCTGGGTTTCCCACCTCTCTCTCTTCCTCTCCTCTCAGATATTTTGGGATGGTAGTTGAGACGCCCAGGTCACTGTCTCTCATCTTTTATTTTTCCTTTGTTTCAAAAGTCTTCATTTCATCACCCTCTACTTGTGGTTTTGTTTTAGTCCTAACCCTGGATCTTGTAGTTTTAAATAAGTAACTTTTGGTTGCAAGGAAAAGAAACGCTCTCTTTCCAGCTTAAGTCAGCAGAGGGTCTGTTGCAGGAACCTCAGGAATGCAGGGAACAGCCTGACCAGCATGCTGGGGGCTGGAGAGGCAGGCTCCTCCGGTCCTGCCTGGTGTGAGGGAGGGCGGGGTGGGGCCGGATGCGTGCTGGTGAGGAGCAGCTGGGGGAGCCACGCAGCCGCCCTCTCAGCAGGGACTTGGTGGAGATGTCACAGGAGGTCTGCAGAAAGCAAACCAACCAAACCTATTATACCTCTTCTGATTTCTCAACAGGAATAATCCAAATCACCTTTCCTGGAAGTCAGTTTGCTGAAACTACTGAAGCAGCAGTTCCTGGAAGTTGAAGAAAAGGTAAATAGAAGCAAATTCGTGTCTGCTAAAGTCCTCTTAAGAGGGAAATCCATGTTTGGAGGGCCCCTATTGTTTCTCAGACACCCCTGTATGTACTATTTTACCTTCCTCTGCCTGGCCACGCCCTAGTTTACCTTCACCAATGGCTGCCTCCTTGGAAACGAGGGCTTTCCCTTCTGGCTGGTGTGGTTTCTCCTGCCTTTGAACGCCCCCTGTACTGTGTTCTTCTTACTGACCTGTAGCCTGGGGGGCACTCTGCCCCCCTCCTTTGTGTCCTCCCACAGCCATGTGGGATGTGGGGGCTGCTTTCTGTGGGCCTCACCTCACTGCCACTTCCTGTTTGCGTGTTTCCCCCAGTCACTTCCTTAAGATGTATCTGAACTGTGCCTCAGACATAGAAGATGCCTTCATAAACGTTTATTGAATGAGCAGTGTTCACCTCATATGTGGATTCACTATGTACCTCCACCATTCCACCCATATAGGGCCTGTACTGTAAATCGATTTTATTCTTTGAGCATTCATCAGAGATTTTTAAACTCTAGTTGCTTATTGTGTTTTGGCTATTGGGGAAATGAAGCAAAGCTTTCATATCTGGTTTTTATTTTTCATGGGCAGTTTGGTTCCATGTTAAGAGCTGTGATCCAGAAGCTTGAGGGGAAAGGAGGTGACGGGCAGGTCAGGGAACCCGTGACCTTGGAAGCGTGGCTCCCCACCCCAGTCCGCCTTGCTGTGGGTGGTGTCGATTGGGATTGCACGAGGTGGGGTCTGGTCATGCTGTGTCTGTGGCCCTCTTGTCTGCTGGATGGCAGACCCCTCTTCCACCTACCTACCCATCCATCTATTCATCCATATGATCCTCCAGACTGCCTCAATCATCAGAGAGTTGCATCTGAGCCCACCTTCCTGCTCCTAACCTTTTTTTTTTTTTGCTTTAAATTATTGTCAGTAGATTCCTTTTCTCACCTGCTTTTACTGAACCTGCTGAATATCCCAAAGATGTTCCTTACTTATTTTATCGGTTTTGTTGGTCACAGTCCTCTTAAGAGGACTCAATCCGTTCCAGCCTTTCCTACCTGACAGTGATCAGCAGTTGTCTGCTACACTTGATGAGTTCTTCCCCTTTCAGAAAGTGCTTCTGTGCGCACCACCGGAGTTCCTTCTCCCACCAATCCTAGGACATAGGCAGGGGCAAATGGTAACTTCCCATTCCTGGAAACTCAGAGTACTAGATATTCCATATGAGGCCCATTGCCAGTGTGAACAGCATCTGGTTTTTCTCTCCCTGGCACCGTCTTGCTAGTTCTCCTTGGAAGGTGCTTCCGTCACAAAGCCAGGGGGCCCTTTTCACCCACCCCAGTGTCCTTTCAGTGGGGAGCCTTGACCTGTTGACCTGAGATGCTGTCTGATGCTGGCGTTTCCTCTACCCCAGCCAGGTCTGATCCTGGCGTTTCCTCTACCCCCAGCCAGGTCTGATCCTGGCGTTTCCTCTACCCCCAGCCAGGTCTGATCCTGGCGTTTCCTCTACCCCCAGCCAGGTCTGATCCTGGCGTTTCCTCTACCCCCAGCCAGGTCTGATCCTGGTGTTTCCTCTACCCCCGAGCCAGGCCACTTTCTTAAAAAAAAGTAGATCTCCTCTTCCCAAGAGCTTCCAGTCAGTCTCGTGAGTTTTATTTTTTGTTCGGGCTTATTTAAACGCAGGAAATTGAGTTAGTTTACATGAATGCTGCTCTGTCTTACTCTAGGAGCACAGGAAGACGCTAACAGGGATTGGGGCAGCCTAATCTGGCTGTCTCTAACGATCTTCCTGCCTCCCCTCTGAAGTGAAGTGAAGTGAAGTCGCTCAGTCGTGTCTGACTCTTTGCGACCTCATGGACTATAGCCTACCAGGCTCCTCCATCCATGGAATTTTCCAGGCAAGAGTACTGGACTGGGTTGCCATTTCCTTCTCCAGGGGATCTTCCCAACCCAGGGATTGAACTCGGGTCTCCTGCACTGCAGGCAGACGCTTTACCATCTGAGCCACCAGGGAAGCGCCTCTAAATAACTGCAAATGGGGCCATGCATCAAGGAGGCAGAGCACAGTGCTTTATTGCCTTGTGCGATTATTTAGTTAAATGTGTTTTGTTTTGTTTTGTTTTTTTAAAGAAATGGCTCAACTTTTAATTGGAAAACAGAATGTCGAATGGCATTTTGATTTGTCCTTTGGTGGCAAAACTGGAAAAATGGATCCATCCTGATAGGAAACCAGGTGCTGGTCCTAAAGAAGGCATATTAACTTCAGAGCACGATGCGAACTCAAGAGTCATTGTTTCCCTAAAACAGGCCAAATTCAGAGTCATTGTTTCCCTAAAACAGGCCAAATTCAGAGTCATTGTTTCCCTAAAATAGGCCATCTACTCTGGGCTTTCTCTTGTGAGACCTTCTTCTGCATCTGTACCACCTTAGATTGACGTTTCCCTGGGGAGGTTCTATTTGGAATCCCCCAAACAGGGCAGTATCCCCAGCAATGTAACTGTCAGGACACAGGGCGAGATGCTGAGACCCTTCTGCCTGGACGCCTTGAAAATGTCCGTGTCAGGAAATCAGCCCACCTGTTACGATGATTGTAATTGAAAAAAAATACCAGGCTGTATACTTCACTTCGGGCTTCCCTGGAGGCTCAGATGGTAAAGAATTTGCCTGTAATGTGGGAGACCTAGGTTTGATCCCTGTGTCAGGAAAATCCCCTGGAAGAGGGCATGGCAACCCAGTCCAGTATTCTTGCTTGGAGAATCCCATGGACAGAGGAACCTGGCGGGCTACAGTCCATGGCGTCACAAAGAGTTGGACAGGACTGAAGTGACTTAGCATACACACACACACACACATGCTGTACTTCGCATTGTGCTGTGATGCAAAGCCCATTTTATCATTAACAGGACTGTTTTCTTGGCCCCAAAGCTGGCGTCTGCTTTACTGAAGGTCATCTTAGAAGCAGCTTGCACGTGTCCTGGCTGAGTTTGGCCACATGAGCTCCCCATGAGGTGCACCCCACCTTGAGCTGGCACAGAGGTGGTCATATGAGCACCCCGAGAGAAGGGCAGGAATGATCATTTGTGAGATCCGCCCCAGGCTTCCATTACTCTGTTCTCTGTGCTTCACGGCTCTTTTTATATCTTTTTTTAAAACAATTATTTATTTTTTAATTGAAGGATAATTGCTTTACAGAATTTTGCTATTTTCTGTCAAACCTCAACATGAATTAGCCATGCTGCTGCTAAGTCGCTTCAGTTGTGTCCGACTCTGTGACCCCATAGACAGCAGCCCACCAGGCTCCCCCGTCCCTGGGATTAGGTATACATATATCCCCTCCCTTATTGAAACTCCCAATCCCTCCCCATCCCACCCCTCTAGATTGATACAGAGCCCTTGTTTGAGTTCCCTGAGACACACAGCAAATTCCCATTGGCTATCTATTTTACATATGGTAATGGAAGTTTCCAGGTTACTCTTTCCATGTATTTCCCCATGTGCATAATTCTATTCTCTATGTCTGTTTCTCCTTTCCTGCCCTGCAAATAAATTCTTCAGTACCATTTTTCTAGATTCTGTATATATGTGTTACAATACGATATTTCTTTCTTTTCTTTCTGACTCACTTCACTCTGTATAATAGGTTCTAGGTTCATCCACCTCACCAGAACGGACTCAAATGCATTCCTTTTTATGGCTGAGTAATATTCCATCCTGTATGTGTACCACCACTTCTTTATCCATTCATCTGTCAATGGACATCTAGGTTGCTTCCATGTTCTAGCTATTGTAAACAGTGCTGCAGTGAACAATGGGATACATGTGTCTTTTTCAATTTTGGTTTCCTCAGGGTATATGCCTAGGAGTGGGATTGCTGGGTCATATGGTGGTTTTATTCCTAGTTTTTTAAGGAGTTTCCATACTGTCTTCCATAGTGGCTGCATTAATTTACATTCCCACCAACAGAGCAAGAGCGTTCCCTTTCCACTACACCCTCTCCAGCATTTATTGCTTGTAGACTTTTTGAGGAGAAGGCACTGGCGACCCACTCCAGTACTCTTACCTGGAAAATCCCATGGACAGAGGAGCCTGATAGGCTGCAGTCCATGGGGTCGCTAAGAGTCAGACACGACTGAGAGACTTCACTTGCACTTTTCACTTTAATGCATTGGAGAAGGAAATGGCAACCCACTCCAATGTTCTTGCCTGGAGAATCCCAGGGACAGAGGAACCTCGTGGGCTGCCATCTATGGGGTTGCAGAGAGTTGGACACAACTGATGTGATTTAGCAGCAGCAGTGGCAGCAACAGCAGCAGACTTCTTGATGATGGCCATTCTGACCAGTGTGAGGTGATCAGTTCAGTTCAGTCTCTCAGTCGTGTCCGACTCTTTGCAACCCCATGGACTGCAGCACGCCAGGCCTCCCTGTCCATCACCAACCCCTGGAGTTTACTCAAACTCATGTCCATTGTGTTGGTGATGCCGTCCAACCATCTTATCCTCAGTCGTCCCCTTCTCCTGCCTTCAGTCTTTCCCAGCATCAGGGTCTTTTCAAATGAGTTAGTTCTATGCATCAGGTGGCCAAAGTGTTGGAGTTTCAGCTTCAACATCAGTCCTTCCAGTGAATAGGCAGATCTGATTTCCTTTACAATTGACTGGTTTGATTGCCTTGCAGTCCAAGGGACTCTCAAGAGTCTTTTCCAACACCACAGTTCAAAAGCATCAATATTTCTTTATAGTCCAGCTCTCATATCCATACATGACTACTGGAAAAATCATAGCTTTGACGAGATGTACGTTTGTTGTGTGGTGTGAGGTGATATTGTAGTTTTGATTTGCATTTCTCTAATAATGAGTGATATTGAGCATCTTTTCATGTATCTGTTAGCCATCTGTATGTCATCTTTGGAGAAATGTCTGTTTAGGTCTTTTACCCATTTTTTGATTGGGTTGTTTGTTTTTCTGGTATGGAGGTGTATGAACTGCTTGTATATTTTGGAGATTAATCCTTTGTCAGTTGTTTCATTTGCTATTATTTTCTCCCATTCTGAAAGTTGTCTTTTTACCTTGCCTATAGTGTCCTTTGCTGTGCAAAAGCTTTTAAGTTTAATCAGGTCCCACCTGTTTACTTTTGTTTTTATCTCTGCTACTCTAGGATGTGGGTCATAGAGGGTCTTGCTGTGATTTATGTCACCAAGTGCTCTGCCTATGTTTTCCTCTAAGAGTTACACTCTGGTCTTCCATTTAGGTCTTTAATCCACTGTGAGTTTATCTTTGTGTATGGTGTTAGGAAGTGTTCTAATTTCATTCTTTTACATGTAGCTGTCCAGTTTTCCCAGCACCGTTTATTGAAGAGGCTGTCTTTGCCCCATTGTATATTCTTGCCTCTTTTATCAAACATAAGGTACCCATATGTGCGTGGGTTTATTTCTGGGCTTTCTATCTTCTTCATTGGTCTGTGTTTCTCTTTTTGTGCCAGTACTATACTGTCTTGATGACTATAGCTTTGTAGTATAATCTGAAGTCAGGAAGGTGATTTCTCCAGCTCCATTCTGCTTTCTCAAGATGGCTTTGGCTATTCGGGGTCTTTTGTGTTTCCATATGAATTGTGAAATTTTTTGTTCTAGTTCTGTGAAAAATGCCATTGGTAATTTCATAGGGATCACATTGAATCTGTAGATTGCATTTGGTAGTATAGTCATTTTCACAATATTGTTTCTTCCTACCCAAGAACATGGAATATCTTTCCATTTGTTTATGTTGTCTTTGATTTCTTTCGTTAGTGTCTTATAATTTTCTGGGTACAGTTCTTTTGTCTCCTTAGATAAGTTTATTCCTAGATATTTAAATTTTTTTGTTGCAGTGGTGAATGGGATTGATTCCTTAATTTCTCTTTCTGATTTTTCATTGTTATATACAGAAATGGAAGTGATTTCTGTGTATTGATTTTGTATCCTGCAACTTTGCTAAATTCACTGATTAGTTCTGGTAAGTTTTTGATAGTATCTTGAGGGTTTTCTATGTACAGTATTATGTCATCTGCAAACAGTGAGAACTTTAGTTCTTTTCTGATCTGGATTCCTTTTATTTCTTTTTCTTCTCTGATTGCCTTAGCTAGGAATTCCAGAACTATGTTGAATAATAATGGTGAAAGTGACACCCTTGTCTTGTTCCTGATCCTAGGGGGAATGCTTTCAGTTTTTCACCATTGAGAATAATGTTTGTTGTAGGCTTATCATATATGACCTTTACTATGTTGAGGTAGGTTCCCTCTATGCCCACTTTTTGAAGAGTTTTAATCATAAATGGGTGCGGAATTTTGTCAAAGGCTTTTTCTGCATCTATTGAGATGATCATATGGTTTTTATCTTTCAATTTGTTAATATGGTATATCACATTGATTGATTTCCATATGTTGAAGAATCCTTGCATCCCTGGAATAAACCCAACTTGATCATGGTGTATCAGCTTTTTGATGTGTTGCTGAATTCTGTTTGCTAAAATTTTGTTGAGGATTTTTGCATCTATGTTCATCAGTGATATTGGCCTGTAGTTTTCTTTTTGTGTGTTGTCTCTGTCTGATTTTGGTGTTAGGGTGATGGTGGCCTCGTAGAATGAGTTTGGAAGTGTTCCTTCCTTTGCAGTTTTTTGAAAGACTTTTAGAAGGATAGGCATTAGCTCTTCTCTAAATGTTTGATAGAATTCTCCTGTGAAGCCATTTGGTCCTGGGCTTTTGTTTTTGGGGGAGATTTTTTTAAATCACAGCTTCAATTTCAGTGCTTGTAATTGGGTTGTTCATGATTTCTATTTCTTCCTGGTTCAGTCATGGAAGATTGAACTTTAATAAGAATCTGTCCTTTTCTTCCAGGTTATCCATTTTATTGCTATATAGTCATTCATAATAGTCTATTGTAATCCTTTTTATTTTGGCATTGTCTGTTGTAACCTCTCCTTTTCATTTCTAATTTTGTTGAATTGATTCTTCTTATTTTCTTGATGAGTCTGGCTAAAGGCTTGTCAATTTTGTTTATTTATTAATCTTTAGTATTGTTTCTTTCATTTCTTTTTCATTAATTTCTGCTCGGATCTTTATGATTTCTTTCCTTCTACTACTTTTTGGGGGTTTTGTTCTTTTTCCAGTTGTTTTAGGTGCAAAGTTAGGGTGTCTATTCGATGTTTTTCTTGTTTCTTGAGGTAGGACTGTATTGCTATAAACTTCCCTCTTTGAACTGCTTTTGCTGCATCCCATAGGTTTTGAGTTGTCATGTTTTCATTATCATTTGTTTCTAGAAATTTTTTAATTTCCCTTTTGATTTCTTCAATAACTTGTTAGTTATTTAGGAATGTGTTGTTTAATCTCCATGTGCTTCTGTATCTTACAGTTTTTTTCTTGTAATTTACATCTAGTCTCATAGCGTTGTGGTCGGAGAAGATGCCTGATACAATTTCAATTTTCTTTAATTCACTGAGGTTTGATTTGTGATCCAAGATGTGGTCTATCCTGAAGAATGTTTCACGTGCACTTGAAAAGAAGGTGTATTCTGCATTTTGATGGAATGTCCTAAAGATATCAGTGAGATCCACCTTATCTAATGTCTCATTCAAGACTTGTGTTTCCTTATTAATCTTCTGTTTTGATGATCTGTCCATTGGTATGAGCGGTGTCTCACAGTGTCTCCTACTAAAGTCTCCTACTTTTTTTGTGTTACTGTCAATTTCTCCTTTTATGTCTGTTAGTGTTTGTCTTGTGTATTGAGGTGCCCCTTTGTTGGGTGCATAGATATTTACAATTGTTATCTCTTCCTCTTGGATTGATCCCTTGATCATTATGAATGTTCTTCTTTATTTCTTGTAATATTCTTTATTTTAAGGTCTATTTTTTCTGATATGAGGATTGCTACTCAAGCTTTCTTTTACTTCCTATTTGCATGGAATATATTTTTCCATCCTCTCACTTATAGTCTATATGTGTCTTGAGGTCTGAAGTGGATTTCTTGTAGACAGCATATATATGGGTCTTGTTTTTATATCCCTTCAGCCAGTCTGTGTCTTTTGGTTGGAGCATTTAATCCATTTACATTTAAAGTAATTATTGATATATATATATATATATTTTTTTTTTTTCGTCTTGCCATTTTCTTAATTGTTCGGGATTGATTTTGTAGATCTTTTTTCTTCTGTTGTATTTCTTGACTATATAAGTCCCTTTAACATTTGTTGTAAAGCTGGTTTGGTGGTACTGAATTCTGTTAACTTGCTTGTCTGAGAAGCTTTTTATTTCTTAATTAATTTCGAATGAGATCCTTGCAGGTACAGTAATCTTGGTTGTAGACTTTTCCCTTTCAGTACTTTAAATATTTCCTGCCATTCCCTTCTGGCCTGCAGAGTTTCTGCTGAAAGACCAGCTGTTAAGCATATGGGGTTTCCCTTGTATGTTACTTGTTGCTTCTCCCTTGCTGCTTTTAATATTCTTTCTTTATGTTTAGTCTGTTAGTTTGATTAGTATGCATCTTGGCACGTTTCTCCTTGGGCTTATCCTGTATGGGACTCTGTGCCTCTTGGACTTGATTGACTAATTCATGTTGGGGAAATTTTCAACTATAATCTCTTGAAAAATTTTCTTATATCCTTTCTTTCTCTCTTTTTCTTCTGGGACCCCTATAACTTGAATGTTGGTTCGTTCGATGCCGTTTCAGGGGTCTCAGAGACTGTCCTCAGTTGTGTAAGCTTCGTATGAGGTGATGTTTGTGCTGAGTTTTTTTGTTTGTTTGTTTTTCCTCTGATGGGCAAGGTTGAGTGAGGTGGTACTTTTCTGCTGATGATGGGGTTTGTATTTTTGTTTGTTGTTTAGATGAGGATCCTGCACAGTGTGCTACTGCTGGCTGGCTGATGCCAGGTCTTGTATGCAAGTGGTTTCCTTTGTGCGAGTTCTCAGTATTTGATACCACCTAGGGTTAGCTCTCTGGTAGTCTAGGATCTTGGAGTCAGTGCTCCCACTCTAAAGGTTCAGGGCTTGATCTCTCGTCAGGATTCTACAAGCAGTTTGTTATGGCATTAAGTGAGATTAAAACAAATACCCTAAAACAAGAAAGCAAAGATGAACCCCAGGCAAATGGCAGTTACAAAATCAGGGAACAATAATTAAAATAATGGAATATATGCATATACATAGACACCCATCAACAAATCAAAACAGTCTATCAAAAGTAAAGTACAATAGATTTACCTGGTGAACAAAGAAAATCAAAAATTATATTTATGAGTTAAGAACAAAACTAACTAAAGCACAAACTGGAAAACAAAACTGAAGCAAGGTGCCATGTGGGAAATAAAGTGATAAAAACAAAACTAACAAATTTGTTGAGAGAAATGGAAAGAAAGAAAAAAAGAATAGATATGCAAAGTTAAACAGAGGTAGATAAATAAGATTTATATACATTAAAGATTAACTCCAAGGGGTAAAGAAGAGTAGGAAAAGCAAACAAAGGAATAAATGTAGAAAAAATAAAATAGGTTTAAAAAATTAAAAATTAAAATTTGAAAAAGTGGGAAAAAAAAGGAAGAATATTGAAAAAAACAAAAGGATAACTCCACAGAACTGCAAAAGCCTAATGTAAAGGCAGAGGTTTATACCAACAGTAAAAAATATGACTTAGGAAAATAAAAAGCTCAAAAGCTTAATTAGATTTCATACTGCCAATAAAATTGACAACTACAGCAGAGGAGGGAAAAAAAAGAAAAAAATTCCAAAAGAATCTATAGAACAAGTCAAAACATAAGAATAGTAAATGTTTTTCTTGAGTCACTGCTGTCAGAGTTCTTTCCCTCGCTGGGAGTCACAGCCTACCTCACCTCCCCATGATGCCCTCCAGCACTCTGCTGACCTCTGGACCTTCTGTGTGGGCAGCTCAGAGTCTAATCTGCTCCTACTCCTGTGTGTTCTTGCCACCAGTGTCCACAGCTGTCAGAACTAGTGTGTTTTCTTTTGTGGGAGCTCTCAATGGCCTTTATGTATTCCATAGACACAGAGAGGGGTTCTGGCAGCACCAGGTACTCAGCGGGGTTGGCGGCTAGGGCAGCAGGAAATACAGTGCTCTAGAAGGGTATGGCGACCAGTGTTGGACAGTATGCTCCAGTATTCTTGCCTGGAGAACCCCCTGACAGAGAAGCCTGGCAGGCCACAGTCCACAGGGCTGCAAAGCGTTGGACATGACCTGATGTGACGCTGCAGGCATATACGAAAGACTTCTTTTGCCTCTGGCAGCTCTGCCCCAGTGAGGGTTGAGCATGAAGTTGGTGCAGCTGCTTGGCTTGTGGGGACTCTGGTGGCATCGAGTGTGTAGGGACACGGATTGCCTCTGCTGCAGGAGTTATGGCCCTCTGAGAGTCTTTTTTCCCGCCTCTTATATCTGGTGATCAGAAGGCCTCTTTGGCCAGTCTTTATCCGTAGCTCCAGCCATTGAAGCACTTAGAGGGCTCCCTTGACTGGGGTCCTTCTCTGTTGTTCAGTGCATCAGACACATAGAGGGGCCCCCTGCCTGGGGTCCTACTCTGTAGATCGGTGCATCAGTCACTTAAAGGGGCACCCTGAGCGGGATTCTACCCTGTAGTTCAGTGCGTCAGGCATTTGATGGGCCAGCCTCTCTATTGTTCTCCTACAGATCCTGGCCTGTGGGGAGAGAGGCCACGGTGATGGCTCCACCCCCTATGTGTACTCAGCAGTGTCGCCTTGCTTCCACGGTGCCTGGCTTTCCTCCACCCGCATTTCCCACCACGATCTCCTCCGTCACATCTCCTCATCTGTCTCTCCACAGTCAACAGCAGCCCTCTCCCTGGGATTGCTCCACAATCCCTAAACTCCCGCTCTCAGCTGCTGCGCCTTCTAGGGGACCTGCATCCCGGTCCAGGGTGTGCTTGCCTGTGGCAAGGACTGTCTGATTCTCATTCCACTTAGGCTGCCGCAGCTCAGCGGTTTCACTCTCAGCCTCAAATGTTTCTCCTCTGACTCAGACAGTTGCCCTGATGCGGGGATCAGACGCCTGCTTCAGTTCCCCCACCCACCGAGGGCAGGTCCAGTCCTACTAACACTCCTGGTTTCCCCTAGTTCCTTCGTCCTACTGAGTTTTGCGTGGGTCTACATATTCTTTCCGCTGGTCAGGTCCTCCTGCCTGTCTCAGCTGGTGTTCTGCCTGCACTTCTGCGTCTGAAGGTGTGTTCCTGATGTATCTGTGGAGAGAGATGTACTCCACGTCACCTACCCCTCCACCATCTTGTTCTCTCCTCTGCTTATACCTTTGATAGGAGTTAGTGAACTTGGCTGTCTCATGGGCCCCTCAAGCTTAATGGGTCCCAATTTTAACTCTTAATGGGTCCCTTCTGCCACAGCCCCTTTCCAACCTTCCCTTCCCCCCATCTCATTAAGGAGCACAACTGATAGCTCACTTTTTCAGTCCAGAAACCGGGGAGTCATCTGTTATCCCTTACTCTTCTCTTCCTCCAAATTGCCGAGTCCGAGTGGTGCTTCCGAAGCAGGTCTTGGATTCATCTGCTGCCTTTCCTCATGTGTCTCCCAGGTTGGTGACGTCATTGTTTGCCTGGGTCACTGCAAAGGCCCTTGAACTGGTTGCCCTGTTTCTACTTTTCCTCCATTTTGCTCACCGTGTTGGAGCCAGGGGATCTTTAGCAATGCTTTTCTCATCATTCACTTCTTTCTCAAAGCTGCAATGACCTCCTCCCACACTGGGATGGAGCCCATGCACCCAGCAGGGCCCGTGGAGGGGCCTGTGAAGTCTGGGCCCCGGGCCTGGCTGGAGATGCCACAGCATTGTTGCCGTTGCATTAAAGTAGCTCGTGAGATGCTCTGCCCTTTCACTTTTGACTTCCTGGGCAGATCGAAGTGACTCTGATTTTCCTAGTGCAATAAAATACCTGCTGGCTGGCTAAGGTACACTTAGGGTGGATACAGAGTTCTGGGAAATGGTGAGTGCTTTGTTCCTCAAACCCCAGAATATCAGCCCTGTCAACGCTTAGAACACAGAGGTGGACCACTGGTTCATTTGAAGCCTTGACAAGGCTTGACAACATTTTAGCTCAGGAAATCATGAATGAAACTTTGTTCCAAGCCAGTAGAAGAGAAGACTGACTTTCTACAAGGGAAAAAAAGAGACAGACAAAATACCAGTACACAGCTTTTCTTTTTATACACATTTCTCCTATTGTGATGCCTATTTGCTTTCTTCCCTTTCACCTTTGAACTTTGCTTGTGTGTGTGTGTGTGTGTGTGTGTGTGTGTGTGTGTGTGTAGCCACCTGAAAAGTGGGTTCTGTCTGAATCCAGTGACACTCTCCATTCTCCTCGAGCCTTTCAATCAAGGTAATGGGAATTACTGAAATTCCAGCTTTATTTTTGGTGCACTTTGGCTTCAAATTAGGACAACTTTTCTGTGACCTTGGGTTTGGAATTTTTTTAGTGCCAGTTGGATGAATCACTGTGATGAGCTGCAAGCAAAGAGGATAGCATAATGGGAATAGCAGACGTGGGCTCTTGGTGCAGCATGATGGGCCCTGGGGTGCAGTTTGTCCCCAGATGTAATGGGAGCACAGAGATGAGCCCCCCACTCACCTCAGGGACTGGCTAGTCATGAAATGCTTTCTGGAGTGTGTGACCCTTGAGCTGGGTCTCGAAGGAGGAATTTGCCAAGTGGAAGGGTGGCTGGGAGAAAAGAGGTGTATGAGGGCATTTCAGATAACTGCATGAGTGGAGGCCTGGGTGGTCAGCAAGGAGGGCTCAAGGAGGCTGCATAGCCACTGTAGTTAGAGGCATGGACTGGGCTGGGGGCTGAAAGATGGGCAGGGGTTAGGTCATTCTACAGAATGTCCCCATGGGACTTTACACAAGGGAGATCCTGGAGGTTTGATTTTACAGTAGGGATTCTACAGTCTGGGTCTTTACTTAAAAGGCTTCTCCTGGATGGCAGTGATCTGATTCAGACATGCAGTTTCTTTCAGCAGTTCCTAAGGGTGTGGGTCTCAGAATTCCATAGACTTCCAAGTTCAAGGCATGACTGCAGGCTATCTGCTTCTGGTCACAAGGGTGTCATTAAAAGCTACTGAAATGTGATTGGTGTTGCGCTCGGACCTCCTTGTCCTTGGGTTCTCCACTAGTGACTCTAAGCAGCCTTGGATCAAAAATATTTGAGAAAAAGAAATTCCAGAAAGTTCCAAAAAGCAAAAGATGAATTTGTCACATACAACAACTAATTACATATCCTTTGCATAATGTTAGGTATTACAAGGAATCTAAAGATGATTTAAAGTATATGGAAGGCTGTGCCATAGTTTACATGCAAATACTATGCCATTTTATACCAGGGACTTGGGTGCACATTGAAGACGGGGGTCCTGGAACCAACCCCCTGCAGATCCTGAGGGATGACTGTCATGCCTGCTGGAGTTTCTGGATGAGTCTGTCTCGTCCTTCACTTGGAGGCTAGCTCCTCAACAAGTGACCAGTCATGCGTTTCAGGTTCCCACAGAGCATGAACTTACACAGGCCGTAGAATTTCCCATAGATTTTTGCAAAACAGCACTGTAATAAGAGTGTGCTATTAAAAAAAAAAAAGAGTGTGCTATTGCCAGCATCTTGAATTTGTAACAATTTTTAATTGGTAGAAATCTAGATGTTTAATTATCAATCACTGATAGCTTGGCTTTCTCATTATTAGTTGGTTGATTGTTTACCTTAAAGTGTGAAGTGGTGCCCGTTTACAGCAGGAATGTGTTTTGGCTTATGAGTTTCCAACAGTTCAGTTAAGTCGCTCAGTCGTGTCCGACTGTTTGTGACCCCATGGACTGCAGCATGCCAGGCCTCCCTGTCCATCACCAGCTCCTGGAGTTTACTCAAACCCATGCCCATTGAGTTGGTGATGCCATAGACTTTAAAACATGCATGTGACTTAAACGAGTTATCCACGTGAAAAAGTGAAAGTGTTAGTTGCTCAGCCATGTCCGACTTTTTGCAATTCCATGCTCTATAGCCTGCCAGGCTCCTCTGTGCATGGAATTCTCTAGGCAAGAATACTGGAGTGGATAGCCATTCCCTTCTCCAGGACATCTTCCCTACCCAGGGATCAAACTGGGTCGTGTGCCTTGCAGGCAGGTTCTTTGCTGTCTGAGCCACCAGGGAATGAGTCATCCACACCTTCAACGTGTACATCTCCTGCGTTTGCTTCTACAGTGATTCTTCACAACTACTACTGCATACGTTTTGCTCAGAAGGGGAAAGTGTGTGGAGTGGGTCCACACCCATCCATGGGCAGTGATTTTAGAGAGATTTAGTAATGTTTGTACTACTTAGGGCTTGAGAAAGTAGCAAGGCAAGGCAGGGAAACACAGATTGCAAAAATCTGCGTGAACCAGACAAGGGCCTGACCGACTGGTAGTGGGGATGGAGCAGGAGAATGTGTTGAAAGATGTTTAGGAAAAGGGATTAGTAGGTCTGTTTTGCCAAAAGTTTTACTTTCCTTTTAGGTTCAAAGGATTGATTAACAAAAGAAACCACTCGTTACACACATAAACAATTTCAGTTTTTTGTAGGAGATTATTTGACTTAATTCCAATATGCATTCATTAAAAGAAAAGAAATAGTAACAATAGAAATAGCAGCATAAACATCACCAAATTGGGCCCACCTATATCCAGACTTCAGCAGTGCTGGAAAGGCCCTCATTAACAGCAATCTGGGGTGTCAATTGGGAAATGGTTCCAAGGTGGTGCGTCATCCCATGGGTGACATTTCAGATTGCAATTTTGTGGGCTCCCGTTTGTAATCCCAGGCTGCAAACTGATGTCATCATCAGTTTGCCTGCAAAAACACAGCTCTGGTTTTACACTGTAACCATTTTACAATGTTCATTTCAGTTTGTGAGTCATGAGATTTCGTTAGACCCTGGGGGACTGGCCAGACCTCCAGAGACTCAAAAATTCCAAGACCCACTCCCTTTCTTGATGAAAGTGAAAGAGGAGAGTGAAAAAGTTGCCTTTAAGCTCAACATTCAGAAAATGAAGATCATGGCATCTGGTCCCATCACTTCATGGGAAATAGATGGGGAAACAGTGGGAACAGTGTCAGACTTTATTTTTGGGGGCTCCAAAATCACTGCAGATGGTGATTGCAGCCATGAAATTAGAAGACACTTACTCCTTGGAAGAAAAGTTATGACCCACCTAGATAGCATATTCAAAAGCAGAGACATTACTTTGCTGACTAAGGTCCGTCTAGTTAAGGCTATGGTTTTTCCATTGGTCATGTATGGATGTGAGAGTTGGACTGTGAAGAAAGCTGAGTGCCAAAGAATTGATGCTTTTGAACTGTGGTGTTGGAGAAGACTCTTGAGAGTCCCTTGGACTGCAAGGAGATCCAACCAGTCCATTCTGAAGGAGATCAGCCCTGGCATTTCTTTGGAAGGAATGATGCTGAAGCTGAAACTCCAGTACTTTGGCCACCTGATGCGAAGAGTTGACTCATTGGAAAAGACTCTGATGCTGGGAGGGATTGGGGGCAGGAGGAGAAGGAGACGACAGAGGATGAGATGGCTGGATGGCATCACTGACTCAATGAACGTGAGTTTGAGTGAACTTCAGGAGTTGGTGATGGACAGGGAGGCCTGGCATGCTGCAATTCATGGGGTCGCAAGAGTTGGACACGACTGAGTGACGGAACTGAACTCCCTTTCTTATCTGAAGTGTTGCCTGACTTGCTGTGTTTGCAGGCAGGCAGGGAATCTGGGCAGTGTCCAGGCAGGTCAGAGGCCTGCTCTCCTGCTTTGAAGCCTGAACAAGACTTCCTCCATTTTAATTTCGCTAACATAGGTCTTGGAGTATAATTTGATACAAGGAATTGGGGGAAGGGGAGGCATCCAAAAACCCCCCAAACTTCTGCCTTGGGTGACATTAGTAAGAGGAACAGGTTTAGACCATTCAGTAAATGCTTACTGAACTTCTGGTAGGGGAGGTGTACAGAAATGATGAACTCTTTAAAAAGAAAAGAGTGGAGCAAAGAAGGGCTATTTTAAAGGTGTAGACATAGGCAAAATGGCACCTGATTTTGACTAAGGGGCTCAGACAGGCTTTCTCATCTGTGTGTGAGTAAAGTTGGCCGAGATGAGAAGCTGTGAGCATGAGGGCCTGTGGGCTCTTTCTGTCACCATGTCAGGGGTGCTGGATGCCATACGGGGAACCGGGCAGTGTTGCCGCTGGGTAGATTCTGCACAGCAGCCTGGTTTACTGATGCCTTTTGCAGGATATCTGGACTTTGTCAGTGGTCAGGGCCTGCAGTGAAGCACAAACAACAGGCTTGGAGACCTCGCTGTGGGTCTGTAGCATCTGCTTTGGTGTGATCTTCTCGCCTTCTCTGCTCCTCCTCTTGCTCACCAGGCATCAGGCGCCTGTGGGCCCACATTGTGGTGCTGCAAAGGTGCCATCTGTTCAGGCCCTCCTGCCCTGGTTCTGCTCAGGCCTCACTCCTGCCTCTCCTTGAGGCCTCTGCTGTCTGATCTGATACGGGCCCCTGTAACGCTGTTAGTATTGCAGCGTGCCCTCTGCTGTCACCTTATGCTGCTTTGTCTTTCTTCACAGCACTTCACTCCTTGACACACTGTATTGATTTGTCTTTCATCCATCTGCCTTTCCTGGAATGTATGGTCCATCAGAGCTGGAACTTTGTGTTGTTCGTGATTCTGTCTCCACTGCCAGGATAGTGCCTCATGCACCCAGATGAATCAGTGACTGTCAAGATGGACCGGTCAGTTCATCTGTCTGTATGTGCAGACGAGCAGGGCCTGGCATGCAGTAGGTGCCTGCTAAGTGCTTGATGGAATGAACTGGTGAGTGAGTGACTCCGTGTCATTGGCTAGTCCCCAGCACTTAGGTACCCAGTGAGTGTCTGTTGAAAAGATGAACGGTCTAGAGAGCTTGCCCGTCTCTCTCTGAGGCTGGCCCTCTATGGGGTCAGCCGCAGTAACTGTGTTTAAGAAGGGCAAAAAAAAAAAAAGAGAGAGAGAGAAGGGCCCAGGCATGCAGTCTTGGGTGCATATGGTTGCAGTTGTTCTTTGCATCTGATGTTTCAGTCAATGCTTCACACTCTCTCAGTATGTCTGCCATCAGCCAGGTGCTGCAATTAACTTGCTGTGATTTAGCATAGAGATGAATTTTTCATTTTAAAGATGCCACAAACAACTGGCGCTGGTGATACGTTGGTTGTCAATGAAGCTCATGCCTAAGAGAACACGAGGACGGTGTCCCGTGTCTAGGAGAGAAGGGCTGGTAGCCCACACCTGGCTACAGAGTGTGAGGAAGCCAGAAGCATTCTGTAGCCTTGGGGTTCCACACGGCCAAGGTGCCGCCCATCCTGTGGGCAGATCCTTGGGGTGAGCGTGCGTCCTGTTTTACCTAAAGGTTTGAGGGAAACAACATTTAAAGAATATTGCACCGGACTGGGGAAACAGACTCTTGGAGGGCACAAACAAAACCTTGTGTGCACCAGGACCCAGAGACTCCACAGAGACTGAGCCGGAACTGTGTTTGAGTGTCTCTTGTGGAGGTATGGGTCAGCAGTGGACTGCCATGGGGGCTCTGTGTGCAGCAGACCTGGGTCATACAGCCTGTGGCATAAGCCCTCTTGGAGGAGGTCACCATTAACCCCACTCTAGAGCCACCAGATCTTACACAGGACTGGGAAACAAACTCTTGGTGGGCACAAACTAAACCTTGTGTGCACCAGGACCCAGGAGAAAGGAGCAGTGACCCCACAAGAGACTGAGCCAGACTTGCCCGTGAGTGTCCAGGAGTCTATGGTGGAGGCGTGGTCGGCCGTGGCCTGGTGCAGGGTCAGGGACACCGAGTGCAGCAGTGCACATACAGGACCTTTTGAAGGAGGTCATTATCTTCATTTTCTCTACCATAGTTGGCCTCAGGTCAAACAACAGGGAGGGAACACAGCCCTGCCCATCAACAGAAAATTGGATTAAAGATTTACTGAACATGGCTTCACCCATCAGAAGAAGACCCAGTTTCCCCATCAGTCAGTCTCTCCCATCAGGAAGCTTCCATAAGCCTCTTATCCATCAGAGGGCAGGCAGAAAGAAAACCACAATCACAGAAAACTAATCAAACTGATCACATGGACCACAGCCTTGTCTAATTCAAAGAAACCATGAGCCATGCCCTGTAGGGCCACCCAAGACAGACAGGTTATGGTGGAGAGTTCTGACAAAACATGGTCCACTGGAGAAGGGAATGGCAGACCACTTCAGTATTCCTGTCTCGTGAACCCCATGAACAGAATGAAAAGGCAAAAAGGTATGACACTGAAGGATGAGCTCCCCAGGTCAGTAGGTGCCCAATAAGTTACTGAGAAGAGTGGAGAAATAACTCCAGAAAGAATGAAGAGATGGAGCCAAAGCAACAACATCACCCAGTTGTGGATGTGACTGGTGATGGAAGTGAAGTCCGATTTTGTAAAGAGCAATATTGCATAGGAACCTGGAATGTCAGGTCCATGAATCAAGGTAAATTGGAAGTGGTCAAACAGGAGATGACAAGAGTGAACATTGACATTTTAGGAATCAGTGAACCAAGATGGACTGGAATGGGTGAATTTAAATCAGATGACCATTATATCTACGACTGTGGGCAAGAATCCCTTAGAAGAAATGGAGTTGCCCTCATAGTTAATAAAAGAGTCTGAAATGCAGTACTTGGATGCAGTCTCAAAAACAAGAGAATGGTCTCTGTTCATTTCCAAGGCAAACCATTCAGTATTACAGTAATCCAAGTCTATGTCCCAACCAGTAAAGCTGAAGAAGCTGAAGTTGAACAGTTCTATGAAGACCTACAAGACCTTCTAGAACTAACACCCCAAAAGATATCCTTTTCATTATAGGGGACTGGAATGCAAAGGTAGGAAGTCAAGAGATACCTGGAGTAACAAGCAAGTTTGGCCTTGGAATACGGAATGAAGCAGGGCAAAGGCTAACAGAGTTCTGCCAAGAAAACGTATTGGTCATAGCAAACACCCTCATCCAACAACACAAGAGAAGACTCTACACATGGACCTCACCAGATGGTCAACACCAAAATCAGATTGATTATATTCTTTGCAGCCAAAGATGGAGAAGCTCTACACAGTCAGCACAAACAAGACTGGGAGCTGACTGTGGCTCAGATCATGAACTCCTTATTGCTGAATTCAGACTCAAATTGAAGAAAGTAGGGAAAACCAGTAGACCATTCAGGTATGACCTAAATCAAATCCCTTACAATTATACAGTGGAAGTGACAAATAGATTCAAGTAATTAGATCTGATAGACAGACTGCCTGAAGAACTACGGACGGAGGTTTGTGACATTGTACAGGAGACAGGGATCAAGACCATCCCCAAGAGAAAGAAATGCAAAAAGGCAAAATGATTGACTGAGGAGGCCTTACAATAGCTGTGAAAAGAAGATAAGAGAAAAGCAAAGGAGAAAAGGAAAGATATACCCATTTGAATGCAGAGTTCCAAAGAATAGCAAGGAGAGATAAGAAAGCCTTCCTCAGTGATTAGTGCAAAGAAATAGAGGAAAACAATAGAATGGGAAAGTCTAAATATCTCTTCAAGAAAATTAGAGATACCAAGGGAACATTTCATGCAAAAATTGGCACAATAAAGGACAGAAATGGTATGTACCTAATAGAAGCAAAAGATATTAAGAAGAGGTGGCAAGAATACACAGCAGAACTATACAAAAAAACATCTTCATGGCCCAGATGATCATGATGGTGTGATCACTCACCTAGAGCCAGACATCCTGGAATGTGAAGTCAAGTGGGCCTTAGGAAGCATGACTACAAACAAAGCTAGTGGCGGTGATGGAATTCCAGTTGACTTATTTCAAGTCCTAAAAGATGATGCTGTGAAAGTGCTGTACTCAACATGCCAGCAAATTTGGAAAATTCATCAGTGGCCACAGTACTGTTACAGGTCAGTTTTCTTTCCAATCCTAAAGAACGGCAATGCCCAAGAATGTTCAGACTACACACACAAACTCAATTGCACTCATCTCACACACTAGCAAAGTAATGCCTAAAATCCTCTAAGCCAGGCTTCAACAGTACGTGAACCATGAACTTCCAGATGTTCAAGGTGGATTTAGAAAAGGCAGAGGAATCAGAGGTCAAATTGCCAACATCCACTGGATCATAGAAAAAGCAAGATAGTTTCAGAAAAACATCTGCTTTATTGACAATGTCAAAGCCCTTGACTGTGTGGATCACAGCAAACTGTGGAAAATTCTTGAAGAGACTGGAATACCAGACCACCTTACCTGTCTCCTGAGAAATCTGTATGCAGGTCAAGAAGCAACAGTTAGAACTGTACATGCAACAACAGACTGGTTCCAAATCAGGAAAGGAGTATGTCAAGGCTGTATATTGTCACCCTGCTTATTTAACTTATATGCAGATTACATCATGAGAAATGCTGGGCTGGATGAAGCATAAGTTGGAATCAAGATTGCTGGGAGAAATATCAATAACCTCAGATATGCAGATGACCCTACCCTTATGGCAGAAAGCAAAGAAGAACTAAAGAGCCTCTTGATGAAAGTAAAAAAGGAGAGTGGAAAAGTTGGCTTAAAACTCAGCATTCAGAAAACTAAGATCATGGCATTCGGTCCCATCACTTCATGGCAAATAGATGGGGAAACAGTGGAAACGGTGACAGACTTTATTTTGGGGGGCTCCAAAATCACTGTAGATGGTGACTGCAGCCATGAAATTAAAAGACGCTTGCTCCTTGAAAGAAAAGCTATGGCCAAACTAGACAACATATTAAAAAGCAGAGATATCACCTTGCAGACAAAGGTCGGTCCAGTCAAAGCTATCATTTTTCCAGTAGTCATGTATGGATGTGAGATTTGGACTACAAAGAAAGCTGAACGCTGAAGAATTGATGCTCTTGAACTGTGGTGTTGGAGAAGAGTCTTGAGAGTCCCTTGGACTGCAAGGAGATCCAACCAGTCCATCCTAAAGGAAATGAGTCCTGAATATTCATTGGAAGGACTGATGCTGAAGCTGAAGCTCCAGTCCTTTGGCCACCTGATGCAAAGAACCAACTCATTGGAAAAGACCCTGATGCTGGGAAAGATTGAAGGTGGGAGGAGAAGGGGATGACAGAGGATGAGATGGTTGGATGACATCATTGACTCAATGGACATGAGCTTGAGCACGCTCCTGGAGTTTGTGATGGACAGGGAATCCTGGCCTGCTGCAGTCCGTGGGGCTGCAAAGAGTCGGACGTGACTAAGCGACTGAACTGAACTGAAAACAAATATGGCTCTTTGTTGGAGGGGAATTCAAATAGCTTAGTGGTTACAGCTGGGTTCTGAAACTAGACTGGGTGCATTTGAATCTGTCCCACCACTTCCTTGCTTCATGATCCTGGCAAGTTACACTGACTTTCAAGACCTCATTTCTCAGGACATCCCTGGTGGTCCAGTGGCTATGACTCTGAGCTCCCACTGCTCGGGTTCCCAATGATCCAGTTTCGATCCCTGATCCAGAAATTAGATCCTACGCATCCCAGCTAAGAGTTCACATGCTATAGCTAAGTTCCCATGCCGCAGCTAAGCATCCTGCATGCCACATCAAAGACCGAAGAACCTGCGTGTCAGACCGAAGACCTGGCATAGCCAAATTAAAAAAAGAAACAAAAATATTCCTTGCCTGGGACACTAAGAGCCCCCTTAGCACAGTGCCATGCACATCCCAAGTGAACAGCAAGGGCTAATATATATAATCACTCGGCATTTTCAAATAAAAGAGGAGACAATTACAATTTTAGTCTTGTATTGGCTTTGCCTCCAGGAATGATTCTCCACCCCTCTCTGCCATGTTTGAGATGGAAAAGTTAGAGAAACACTGCCTTAAAAAAATAGACGTCCAGTGCAGTGCATGTAATTGGCTGGTATGATCTCTTCAGGAATTTTCCTTCAACCTTGTCTTAGTTTTCACCTGTCACAGAGTTGTGCTCTCATTACCAAAGTGATAAGTTAATGATGCTTACTTTCAGTACCTGGTATCTAAGAGGACCTAGTTGAATAGCAGATGAGGTTCAGGGAACCTGCAGGTTTGACTCAAGAATTGCCACTTAAGGAATGACGATACCTAGAAGAGCTTGTAACTTCACATGTGTTTCTTTTATTTCATTCTCATAAGAGCCTGTTATTCATCAAGGTGAAAAAGGCTGTCAGGCTGTTTCTGCGACTTCTTCTGGGAATGAGACTGAAACATTTACCAGCCCTTCCTGGTCTCCTTCCAGTGTTTTTTTTTTGACTACAAGTCATTTTCCACGGATTGAAGTGGCATTTTCCCTAATGAAACAAAATATGAAATATCAGAGCATGCTGCACATAATAAGGTTGCATTGGTGTTCAGTCACTAAGTCGTATCCAATATCATCCGTAAAACTTTGGTTTTAATTTGTGTGGTATGTGCTGCTGTTAACTGTATTTCTTTCTGGGCATCTTAACCATTTCAAAACCATTTTGGACCCTCTTACAGGACTTTCACATTCCTTTGCTTCTGCTTAGTCGTCTCCTTTGCTCTTTCTGTGGTTGAGTTTGCTTCAGGTCAACTAGTTAAAACAAATTGCTGTGCTTGAAGTTTGCTGATCACTGTAAATTGTACTCTGACTTGTCTTCGAAGGAGGGCGGTGGGCCGTCACGGTTTAGTGATGAGCTCCATCAGCAGCGGGGCGTCCATCGCTTTGCCTGCCTCATGACCACCCCCCGTCTTTCCCCTGCCCCTGTGTGTGCCTCTGCTTCGGCCACAGAGCCGTGAGTCGTCGTATTGTTTCACACTCCCTTTCCAGTCTGCTGGTGAGTTGTGTTGGCACTCCCTTCAGAAAGAGCTAGCATACCTGCCCCTCCAGGGACCAAGCCACCACGTCCCTCCTGAGTGGCTCACTGGCATCTGACCCCTTTCCTGGCCTCGGCCCTGGCTTCCCACAGCCAGCAGCCCAGCGTTGCTCTTCTCATCACAGGCAGAGCCATCCAGTGTCTTCAGACTTGCCTCGGTCACTTTCTCACCTCCTGGAGTCTCTGGTCCAATGTCACTTTTTCAGGAACCTTCTTTGATTGATTTCTCTAAATTTGCAGCTTCTGTTTCCCTCATCTTTATTTTCTCTAAAGCATGTAGCATCATCTCACACATAGTCTATCCATTCATCGGTTGTCCACCCCCCAAGTTCCTGTGAACTACCCACCATGTCTCCTGACATAGACGCTCAAAACATATTTGACTGCTAGGAATTTTTATCCCTGTTTTAGATACAGTCATTGAAGGTCTAAGAGACTAAAGATTCCTTGCCCAGACCCTACAAGTGCCAGGATGGGAGTTAGAACCCAGACATGAAGTTGCCATGTACACTCCTCTTTCTCGTTAAAAAGGGCAGTGGTAGATAGGATGCAGTCACCACGTGAGGAGACAGATTCCACGCAGAAGCGCTTGGCAGGAAAGCTCCTCATCTGGCTTATTGAGACCCCCAGCTTTTTACGCCTGTGTTATTCAGCAACCCACCCTGAGGTTCTTTTAGTGTTCCGGATTTTTATTTAGGAGTAGCTGACCCTGCTATTACCTATTTTACCCCACCCAATTACCTATTTTCTTCTTTTCCTAGCCTTGATGAGAGAAGTGTGCGCGCGGGTTGGTGCCTGTCAGCGTCTGTCTATCTGTCTGCTCGATGCCCCAAGGCCGTGTGCAGCGGGGTGCTGCAGCCTGAGGGGCTGTCTCTGTGTGCTCATGGCTGCGCCCCCGGGAGGCACAAATGTCAGCCGCACGTGCAGACTCCCAGCCTGCTCAGTTTTCCCGGAGACCCGCCGGGCTCTGCCCCTTCTAGCCCGCAGGCGGAAGTGGGGTCATCACTGGCCCCTTGTGGCTAAATCTGAGGATAGAAAGTGAAGCAGCCTCCCCTCGATGAGCCGCTTACGTTTCCCTGCACTCAGGACAGCTTCCTGGGGTTCGTGGCTGGGAGCTTGGAGCAGGTAGGCCTCCTGATGCTGCACGTTCCGATGACGCAGCCAGGAGAAGAGCTGGTGAGGTCCCGCGCCCCCTGCGCACACACCCTTCTTGGTGGTGGTGGGTTAGCCGCTCAGTTGTGTCTGACTCTTGGCTCATCGGCCCATGGGATTCTCCAGGCAAGAATTAGTGGAGTGGGCTGTCATTTCCTTCTCCAGGGAGTCTTCCTGACCCAGGGATCGACCTGGGGTCTCCTGCATTGCAGGCGGATTCTTTACCATCGAGCCACCAGGGAAGCCCACCCCCTCTTCTGTGCTGTTTGAAAGTGAAAGTGAAGTCGCTCAGTCGTGTCCTACGACCCCATGGACTGTAGCCTACCAGGCTCCTCCCTCCATGGGATTCTCCAGGCAAGAGTACTGGAGTGGGTTGCCATTTCCTTTCCAGGGGATCTTCTTTTGTTTGCATTCCTGATTTGGAAGTAGGAGAAGCCTGAAGCATTTTCTCCATGAGCACCTCATGCTCACTGCCTTTTCTGGAGACAGGAGGTCCAGGGGCTTTGAACTGGTGGACAGCACGGAGGTGGGCAGCAGTCTCCAGCTGTCACCCTTGGGAGTGGTCTCCCCCGGGGCTGCCCCTGGGCCTGGTTTCTGTCCTCCCGTCGCCGGTGTGGGGAGGAGGGCTGCAACCCACAGCCCTTCCACATGGTCACCGGGACATGCTGCTCCTTTTGGCGCTCTTTGAACGGCCAGGGACATCCCGGGGGCCTTTCAGGCCGCCTAACCCATGGTGAGTCCAAGCAGCAGGCAGTGTGTCTTTAAACCCAGGACAGCGGCCCAGCCTGTTGGGGGGTGTGCAGGATACCGTCCAGGACTTGGGGCAGGTCTGGGACAGGCTTTACCCTCTGCCAAGTGAGGCAAGCTATGGAAGGCCTGGCTCCCGCTCACCCTGCCCGCTCCGCACAGCCTCCCTTGGGAGCTAACAGGCAGGAGCCTATGTGGACCCTTGACCCTGTGCCCCGTCACTCCGTGTGCTTCTAAGGGATGGCCTGGCCGCCTGGAGGCAGCTGTAGGACTAGAGCAGGCAGAGGTGGGGCAGAATCCTAGATGCACTCTGGCCTGGCTCTTCTCTGAGCCTCAGTTCCCTTGTCTGCAAAGTGGGATATAGGTTTATGTATTTGTAGAGGGATTTAGTGGGGCCTCCCGGGTGGCTGAGTGGTAAAGTATCTGACTGCAATGCAGGAGACCCAGGTTTGATCCCTGGGTCAGGAAGATCCCCTGGAGAAGGAAATGACAACCCACTCCAGTATTCTTGCCTGGAGAATCCCATGGACAGAGGATACTGGCAGACTACAGTCCATGGGGTTTCAAAAAGTCAGACACAGCTTAGCAACTGAGCACACATACATGCAGAGGGGTTTAGTGCAGTAGTCCAGCAGGAAGTGAGTCTTCAGGATGTGATAGGTGACACTCTTAATTGTGGGGTGACCGAGAGGCACTGTGGGGTCATGCAAAGAGGACGCATAGACTTGGAATTAAGTCCAAGTTCAAATCCTCGATCCATTCATTCATTCAGTGTTTAATGAGTGATGATGATTTTTGAATTGTGGTGCTAGAGAAGATTCTTTAGAGTCCCTTGGACTTCAAGGAGATCAAACCGATCAGTCCTAAAGGAAATCAACCCTGAATATTGATTGCAAGGACAGATCCTGAAGCTGAAGCTTCAATACTTTGGCCACCTGATGGAAAGAGCTGACTCACTGGAAAAGACCCTGATGCTGGGAACCATTGAGGGCAGGAGGAGAAGAGGGTGAGATGGTTGGATGACATCACCGACTCAATGGACATGAGTTTGAGCAAACTCTGGGAAACGGTGAAGGACAGGAAAGTCTGGCGTGTGCTGCAGTCTATGGGGTTGCAAAGAGTCATAACTTAGTGACTGAACACACACATTATGGGATTTACACTGGGATTGAGACTGTGTTGGTTAGTCGTTGATGTGGGCAAATCACCATGCTTTCTGAAACTCAGTTTCTTCATATAAAGTGGGAGTGAGGATACCAACCTTGTGTTGAGAATGAGATGAGCATTTCTAAGTGGCAGCTAGCTGCTTGGTTATTTTCTGCTATAACTTTTTCTCCTCTACTGAGGCATTTTCCGCTGTAACTCTGTGGTTAGTATGTAAGATAACTGCTTGTATTAAACTCTCCCACCTTTGATGTTCAATCCAGAGGTGCTTGTTTGAGCACCTGTTATGTGAGAAGCATCTGGCCAGCCTAGGGGAAGTGCATGGTCCTGTGGGAACATCAGAGGCCAGTGCTGCAATAAAGGCATAACCTGAGTGCTGAGCTGGTGCCAAGGAGGGAGTGCTGAAGGCCGGGCGTAGGGTGGACCACGGGTGAGTGCACCGAGAGGATGCCAGTGCATGGGGAAGGGCATGAGAGTTACGCACGGGGAGGGCGCGTGACAGAGCTCCGGCGTGGGCGTGACCATGGACATGGGGTATGAGTGCGTGGGATGAGTGCTCAGGTGTGTCAGTAGCTGTGGGTTGCACGAGGTGTGAGGAGGCTGGAGAGATCCACTGGGGCTGGACTGTGAGAGGTCTCAAGTCCTAGCCGTTGTGAGTTACGGCTGTGATGTGGGAACTTCTCAGGGGCTGAACCTGGTGCTTATTTGCATGGGGCAGGCACAGGACTGCTCAGTTAGAGTGCCCTGTGAGCCACTCATGGATTCTGACGCTTCCGAGTAGCCCACATTAAGACAGAAGAAAACAGGTGAAATAACTTTAATAATATACTGTATTGGACCTAGTATCTCCAAAATACTATCATTTCTTGTAATTAATATAGAAGATATTAATGAGATATTTTATATTCTTTCTTTTAGTACTGAGTCTTCAATCTCTGGTGGGTATTTCAAATATTTCAAATTACAGTACAGCTCAGTTTGGATTGCACCATGTCTCAGGGCTCGTAGCTAGCTGCATGTGACTCTGGCTGCCATACTGGGCAGTGCAGGCCTAGCCCATCTGGGATACGGGAGCTGGGCCTGGTCTCCATGATTCTGAACCTCCCTTCAGTTGCCATGTCAGCCTACTTCTCCCATTAAACCTCTGGGAAAACCTGCCCAACAGCAGATTGGTAACTGGTGGTTTTCAGCAGGGAAGAGAGAAAAACTGGGGGATTCTGTCATCCAGGGGTTATATGGTTCAAAACCAAAACAGGGGCAGAATTCCCTGGTGTCTCCCTCCTTACCTGCATCTGCACTGCACAAACATCCCTGGAGACTGAGTTACTCTGCATTAGCTTATTGAGCATCTAGTTTGGCCTGTTAATCAATACTTGAGTCTTTCTCTTTTTTTTCCAGTAATTCCACAAAACAGGTTATCTTGTCCCATTTTACAGAGGAAAGCCCATGAGAGATTTAAGTACATTGCCCAGGGTTGTATAACTAGACATGGTGCAGCTGAGGCTCGTGAGTATCTAGTTTGGCCTGTTTTTGAGCATCGAGTTTGACCTATTAATCAATACTTCGGTCTTTCTCTTTTTTTCCAGTAACTCCACAAAACAGGTTTTCTTGTCCCATTTTACAGAGGAAAGCCCATGAGAGATTAACTACATTGTCCAGGATTGTATAACTAGACATGGCACAGCTGAAGCTCAAACCTGGTATCAAACCCACGTTCTAACCTCTGCTCCTGACTGTTTCCCTCATAAGTTCTAAGGATGTTATGCACATTATGATCTCTAAGTTGGAAGAAATATACATAAAGCTTTTAATAAGCACGTGTATGTATACATGTATATACACACATGCACACGCATATATAGAAAAGGCTATGGTTTTCCTGGTAGTCATGTACGGATGTGAAAGTTGGACTGTAAAGGAGGCTGAAGCCAAAGAGTCGATGCTTTTGACTCTTGAGAGTCCCTTGGACAGCAAGATCAAACCAGTCAATCTGAAAGGAAATCAACCCTGAATATTCATTGGAAGGACTGATCCTGAAACTCCAATACTTTGGCCACCTGAGGCGAAGAGCGACTCATTGGAAAAGACCCTGATGCTGGGAAAGATTGAGGGCAGGAGGAGAAGGGGTTGAGATGGTTGGATGGCATCACCGACTCAATGGATATAAGTTTAAGCAAGCTCTGGGGGATGGTGAAGGACAGGGAGGCCTCCTGTGCTGAAGTCCATGGGGTCACAGAGTCAGACACAACTTAGACATAAGTTCAGTCTTAGTGACTGAACAAAACTATAGCAAAAAGACTGGAAAGCTTTGCAAAAATCCATAAAATGAGACAAAACTAAAGGATGTGTTTCCTCCTCTTCTCTACTCTCCTCCCTTCTATCCACGCACTGGGGACCAGTTGGAATGTTCCAGTGCTAACCAGTTGCTATGGGCCTGTTGGCGGGGGAGGGGCATCGGTGGAACTCCAGTGTTTGTGAAGTCTTCCATTTCTTTGGTAGGGGAGCTCGAGACAGCGGGGTGGCCAGGGGGCAGTCACAGTTGGGCTCTAAAGCTAGAACTCAGCTAGTGGCCTCGATCCAGCCTGGGCTGCTTGCTGGGAAAGAGCCAGACTGCACCTCGTGAGCTTCATCTTCGACTTTCTCTCTGACGGAGGCTGGTGAGCAGTGATGTTGCCGCAAAGGGGGTAAAGGGTTGGGAAGGTCCATGGGGAAGGCACCGGAGGATGGTGAGGAGTTGGGCTTCCGGGTCAGACCGCTGTGGGTTTGACTTAGGACTCTGCCATTCCCTCATTTTGGTCTCTTTGTTTGTAAAACTGGAGCAATCATTTTAGCCAGGGCTCCTTCATTAGAGGCCACAGTGACCCACTGGAAATAACTCCAGTTCAAAGAGATGTCTATGCTAGGATTCAGAAGCATGTGTACACAGGTCGGCTCGGGAGCCTGTGGCCAGCAGGCCCTTGCAGGCTGTGCTGGAGACAGCAGCGGACCTGCTCCTCAGCTCTCAGGAGCCCCTGCACCCCAGCTCCTGTCCGCAGCGCGGCCTCCTCTGCCGGCTGCTGCACGTGGCCTCAGGTTGCTTCCCTAGCACCCGCCCCTGCAGGGTTTTCCAGCTTCAGTGTCCATTCAGGTTTCTTAGTTTAGACTTCTGAAATAGAGGCGGATTGGCCCGACTTCCTTTCCAGGCAGCGCCACACATTCCAAAGGTCTGGCAGACCTGGGGGAGCCACCCCGGGACTGGCTAGCCCCCTGGTCCAGGCGGCTGCGGCCAGAGTGGGTGAGCCGGTCCTCAGCCTGCCGGGGGCGGGGCACGGACACAGAGGACGCAGTGGAGTTGGCCGTGTGGGCTGGTGTTTCCCTTCTCGGCTTGACTTCTCCCTCTCCACCAGGATTATTCCTGCCTCCTGTTCCCTTGAGCCTGCCTCCCAGCTCCTTAGGTTTCCCCGGAAGCCCTCCGCTCTTTCACTGAGAAGGGGAAAGCCTCTCGTCCCCGCCAGGCCGTTCAGACCTGCCCCCTCCTGAACCCGTCGTCTTTGTCTTGCCTCCCACTGGATCCCAGCTCCTGCCTTTGCTTCTCTCAAAAGCAGAGCTGTCCTTCTGTGCTCTCAGCTGTCTCCTGAAGATACCCCTCCTTCAGCCTTGAGGTTTTCTCCCTTCTGTGGGAGTCCTCATACATCCTCAGGTTTCTCTGGACCCCCCAGGGGCTTCCTGCGGAGCTTCAGACCAGCTGTCTGTCCAAGGACCGGACCCAGGGCTGGGTGTGAGTCTCTGGCCACGAGCCCTCACAGGACTAAGCAGTTTGTGATGGGATGTTGATCAGCTGTGCACCGCAAACACTTTGGTTCAGCTGACATTTTTTTCACGGTGAAACTTTCTCGATGAAGGAGGAGGTGTGTCATTTACAGTCGGGCGCAGCTTCTGTCTGCTCAGGGACAGTGTGTGGCCTCTGCTGTAATAGCCGCAGCCTGGGCGCTCCCCTCCCCCCCCCTAAATGCAGTTCCTCTGGGCAGCTCCCCGAGTCACCTGGTCCAGAGGCTCCTACTTCACAGCATGCTCTTCTCGACTCTTGGTCCCCAGGGCCCCACAGTCTTTTCCCTTCTTCACTCACGTCTTCTCCACAGGCTCCCCCGTCCCCCAAACCCCCACTCCCACAGATACACACACACACACACACACGTGCGCGCACACACACACACACGTGCGCGCACACACACACGCGCGCTCCCTGTGCTCGCTGTCAGATGCTCAGGCTAGGCCCTCTTCTGCATCTGCCTTGTCCTTGCCAAGCTCTCGTCCTCAATCGCTGGTGACTTGCAGTACAGACCTTGAGCCCAGGCCGATTTCTAGACTCATGTCCTCCCCACTTCCTGAGTATCTTCATGCTGGCGTCTGACGGGCTGCCTCACGTGTGGATAGGTGCAAGCAGAGCCCTGATGGTCTTTCTGAAATCCAGCCCCACTTCCCATGATTCCCCTTGACCTCAGTGAGGGTGGTCACCATCCACCCAGATGCTCAAGCTCCAAACCTGAGGTCTTCCCCATGACTCTCTTTCCCTCTCGTGCCATGTCTAATCTGTCCTTAGGTCTTGTTCGTTGTATCAAACCTGGCTTCCCTGGTGGCTCAGATGGTAAAGAACCTGCCTGCAACGCAGGAGACCCAGGTTTGATCCCTGGGTCAGGAAGATCCCCTGGAGAAGGGAATGGCTACCTACTCCAGTATTTTTGCTTGGAGAATTCCATGGACAGAGGAGCCTGGCGGGCTACAGCCCATGGGGTTGCAAAGAGCTGGACACTCCTGAGCAACTTTCACTCTCACCCTCATCTTTATCACTACTGGTTGTCCCCACCATGTCTGAGCCACCCTTGTCCCTCCCTGGCCAGCTCTAAGCACCTTCCTTTTCATCCCCCTATACCCAAGTCTCCACGGACAGGCCTAAAGAGCTTTTTAAAGCTTGCGCCTCCCTGTATGCAGCCCTCACGCTGCTCTGAGAGTGAAGCCTGACCCCTATCCATGGTCCAGCAGCCCCTGGGTGGCCTGGCCTCACTGCCATCTCCACATCCCCTCTTGTTACCCTTTGGGCTCTGTCCTCTCCCTCTGCCTGCCGCCCTTCCCCAGGCTTTGTCCCGTTGGACCCTTTCTCCTCCCCTCGGCTGTCAGCTCAGAGGCGTTTCCCCTCCCTCCCCATCACCCCCTCTTCGGCTGAAGGAGCGCTCCAGGCTGTGTTTCAGGCCCATGGCACGGGTGACTGAGCAGGGAGGCCACCCCTGAGCCTGTGTTTGTCCTCTAAGTCCTGGCCAGACCTGCACTGTCCCCAGGAATGAGGCTTTTTTAAGCCTCGAGGAACTTCTGACACTGAGGCTTTGTGAAGCCCCAAACCATTCCGCCAGCAAGTGACCGTCCTGAGTTTGAACCCAGGTTAGCCTGCCAGTTCTCTGAAAGATTTGAAAAGGAGGGTTTGTAAAAAAGGAGAGTTTGAAAAGCCAGGGGCTCCTACACCTGTCAGGTCCTAAAAAGTAGCGGCCTGCTGGGAGAGGGCTCCTAGTCTCTTATCACTCCTCTCGTCCCAGACCCCAGTATCTTTTTTGTATCATCCATAGTCAGGTGGAGTTTCTCAAAGTGCAAGAGGGCTGATGTTACTGTAGCAGGATGACATGATGCCAGCCAACAGCAAATAGTAAATGTTCCGGGCAGCCCCATTTAGGCAAACATATGATTCCGTCAGGCTTTGGAAAATAGCCGTTATTCCTTTCTTAAGAAAGGCGTCCTTCCCCAGCTGGGAACTCACATTCCATGTCCTGCCACTTCACATGTCTCTCTTAGAGGAGTACTGGTGCCCGCTGCTCCTCTGCCTCCCAAAGGGCCTGACTCGTACCAGGGCCCGGGAGGTTTTGGTGGGCGTTTGTCTTTTATTTCCCTGCCCAGTACTCACTCTCTGCTCCTTCACTGTACTCAGAGAACACTCGCCTCGCTGTGGAGATTGGATGGCTGGGCTGCGGGTGTACTGGGCCTCAGCGTGTCTGGTCATGCACACGTGGTGACGCAGGAAAGCTGGGCCCCGGGGGGTCCTCCGGAGCAGTGACAGCGGCCTGTCTGGTCCGCCTCACCCCCCACCCCGCCTGGCTCCAGGCAGCGGCCAGGCTGCGCTCTAGCCCGAGGCCGCCTTGAGACCGTAGGTGTCAGTGGGCTCCCAGGATGGCTGTTGGCTCCGGAGTGCTCAGTTGTATCTGATTCTGCAACCCCACAGACTGCAGCCTGCCAGGCTCCTCAGTCCATGGGATTTCCCAGGCAAGAATACTGGAGTGGGCTGCCATTTCCTCCTCCAGGGGATCTTCCCGACCCAGGGATCGACCCCCCATCTCCTACACTGCAGGCAGGTTCTTTACCACTGAGCCACCAGGGAAGCCCCTTGTCACACAGTTTCCTTGATCCCGTGCGGTGCCCAAGGCCACGGCCTAAACTCAATTTAAGTCGGCCACAGCCTGTTTCTGTTGCTTTAAACTTGGGATGGGACTTGCACGGAGTTACGCCTGGGTTTCCTTCCTTCCCCGCCCCCGACAGCACCGCTGCACCCCCGGAGCACAGACTTTACAGACGTGGGTTGAGTGGGCGGTGGGGCCCTGGGTTCAGCCGGTCTCCCCTTATGTCTGTCTGTGCCAGCTCTCCACTCCGCCTGCAGCCCAGGGTGCACCCTTGGAGCATGCTCTCTGTGCACACAGACCGAGGGTGCCATGCCTTCCTCAGCCCCGCGAGCAGAGCCTGGCACGTAGGAGGTGTGGGTGGGCGGGCGAGGGAACCCACGGAGAGGCAGAGGCAGCAGTACCCGGGCTCTCTGCAGCCCCACTGAGGCGGCCCCGGTCGGGGGAGCCGTGGGCGGTACGGCGCTGGGCTTGGCTGGGGAGATGGTGGGTTTAGAACGAGGTAAGTACATGGAGCCTTGGGCGGGAGAAGGGTGCCTCCCACCCGCTGAGGGGAGGCGGCAGTCAGCCCTCTCTTCATACCATGAAAGCTGCTGCTGCTAAGTCGCTTCAGTCATGTCCGACTCTGTGCGACCCCATAGACGGCAGCCCACCAGGCTCCCCCGTCCCTGAGATTCTCCAGGCAAGAACACTGGAGTGGGTTGCCATTTCCTTCTCCAATGCATGAAAGTGAAAAGTGAAAGTGAAGTCGCTCAGTCGTGTCCGACTCTTAGCGACCCCATGGACTGCAGCCCACCAGGCTCCTCCATCTATGGGATTTTCCAGGCAAGAGTACTGGAGTGGGGTGCCATTGCACTGGTGTCCATCTGTGCCCACGCCCGGCCGGCTGCTGTGGGGCTGAGAAGCCCTGTCTCATTGCCCAGGAAATCCCTGGCCTGTCCCCGCCGCCCACCGTCCGGAGGCGTGGCCAGGCCTCTTCTGTCCTTCCCCCTGGGCCTTGACTCCCAGATCCTCCTTGGTTTAGCGGTTGCCTTTCACTGTGGATTCCTTTTCCCTTTGCCTTGGTTCTTGACTGTGGTTCTCTCGCAGGAGATCCGGCGCCTTGACCTGAGGGGTGTGGTCCTCCCGTCGGAACCGGCTCCAGACGCGCCCTCCTAGCAGCCCGGAAAGATGCGGCAGCTCAAGGGGAAGCCCAGGAAGGAGACGTCCCGGGACAAGAAGGAGCGGAAGCAGGCAATGCTGGAGGCGCGGCGGCAGATCACCACAGTGGTGCTGCCCACGCTGGCCGCGCTGGTGCTGCTCATCGTGGTGTTTGTGTACGTGGCCACGCGCCCTGCCAGCGCCGAGTGAGGGCGCAGACAAGTGGCTTCCGTGCGCAGGGTCTCCTGAGCTCTAAGCAGGGGCCCCCTGTTTTCTCTGGTCTGTGACTTGATTAAAGTTTCTCCACTTTTCTCGGGAAGGGAATAGGGAACGTTTTTTCACTGAATGTGCCATACACCTTATGGTCCACTTCATGTGCCTTTCAGACTTCAAAGCCGTGTGTGTGTGTGTGTGTGTGTGTGTGTGTGTGTGTGGTGTGTGTGTTTCTCTCCTCTAATCGATATGTCGACAGCTTCACCTGGTGAGAGGAGGAATCTCTGGGTCACGGATCAGTTGGGATCAGTGCTTCTTACCCCATCCCTGTTGCTTTGAACATGACTCTTTCCTACACGTGTTCACGATTTCCGAAGGGACTGTAATTCTTCTCTGTGCTTCATGTGATTTGAAATATATGTCGATTCAAAAGTGAAATATTTATTTTTTGAATAAAGGAGATAATAGCCTTAAATTGGACGTTTGTCTTGTTTTGCCAGGAGGTGGTCTTTGCTCTTCAGGGACCACAAGAAGGTGTTGTCTGTCTGTGGGGGTCCTCCCTCTGGCTGGGCAGTGTCCCTCTGGCCTCCAGTCCCCTGGGCTTTGTCCACCTTGCCCTTCATTCCCCACTGTGAATCACTTTCAATAAAATCATGCTATTTGACTGGCTCATTTTAAGATTGAGAGAATCTCAAGAGGGCCAGAAAGGAGGCATTAATCGGTCTGTTACAGCGAACTAAGAGTTGTCCACAAGCACTTTAGACACCGGTGAGCAAAGAGTACCACAGACCTGCACTTGGAGGTCCAGCTCAGGCTTTGTTCTGTCCTGCAGAGGGGCCAGCAGGCACATTCCAGCTGAGTTTTGGGTGCAGGCTGGATGGGCTGCTTCATTGTATTCCGCGGGCATCGTCTGCTACCCTACCTGCTGGATGCAGCAGGCCGCTTTCTAAAGTCAGATGCATAGCAGCTATTCCAAGGGTGTCTGTTCCATGATCACTGCTGACTGGGGGAGGTTTGTGGGGGGAGGAGCACTTGTTTAATCTCGCAGGCTGCGTGACTCACTCCGACTGTGAAGGCGTGTTCTGGGGACATGCAGCCTCTTGGAGCGAGTCTCTCAGAAGACGAAGTAGCTGCTGGAAGGAAGGGCTCCAGCTGAAGCTCTGTGTGCCTCCGAGGGAGACATGTGCCATGGCCCTGGAAAAAGATTTGCTGAAGTTTTTATCAAGTGCAGAGGCTGGTTCCCAAAGGAGCTTGTTGGTCTGGGGATGCCTGGAGGCGATCGCCCCCAGGACACTCACTGGGGCAGGAGTCAGGGGCAGGGCCTCGGGCCAGGGCATGCCAGTCTCTTAATAAACACTAATTTTGTCCTCTCCACTCTCCCAGCCTAAAGCAAGCTTTCCTGCCCAAAACATGTGGACAGTCTTAGACACTGTCTTTGGACCAACAAGCTGTTGTGATTCAGCTTTATCCACCGAGTGTCTGATACCTGCTCAATCTCTCACCCTCATGGTGATGGAAGAGAAAAGCCTGTTCCACAGGCTCCTCATGAAAGCGTCTTAGTGCTCGTGCTTAGGACATTCCGGGGGTGATGTGAGAAGAGTGTGAGGCTTCAGCAGCAAGGACTGAGTCCTCCAGGTTACCTCGGTCGTCCATGATGTGAGCTGCAGCGGCCCACTGCATCAGGCAGGGTCATGTTACTACTGATGCAGAGGGTTTTGGGGGGATACATGGGAACAGAAAAGGGTATGGCACTGGGCCTCGGACAGTAGATGCTCAGTCAACAGCCCTTTCCTTCCTTCTTGTCAGTGTGCTCAAACCCCAGGGCATGCCTGGAGGCCGGCCTCCTGGGCACCGCGTGTCACCCTGGCAACAGAACCTCCAGGTGCTCCTGGCTCTTCTGTTCTCTCACTGCTTCCCTCTTTACTGTCCATCCAGAGGCCTGGTGGACTGGTCCTGGGTTCTCAGTGAAGGCACTTACCAGGCGGGCTTGGTGAACGGACCATTACCAGCAGCGGGCTGAGAATGGACTCCTGGAAGTGAACACAGCTTTGATGTGAGCCCCCTCCTGGCAGGAACGAAACGCCAGTTTACTCGGGACTTGCTGGGTGGAACTGAACAGTTCTCAGGGTAAATGGTACTATCCTGTGGAGGCACTGGGTAATGATTTGAGACACAGCTCCTAAATTATGCCCAGTTATTCAACAGCTTCAAAGCCAAGTTGAATGGTTTATTAGGAGTTTCACGGAAAGTTGTGCTGTGCTTCTTCAGCAGGATCTGGGGGCTCTTGGTTTTCGGAATCCTCATTTCTGAGCCTAAGGTTTCTCGAAAAGCAAATTCCAAAAGAGGAATCAGATTAGAAACAGGAATAGAGGCCACTGTTAGGGACTTCCCTGGTGGCCCAGTGGTTAAGACTCCTTGCTTCCAGTGCGGGGGCCTTGGATTTGTTCCCTTTTTGGGGAACTAAGATCCCGCATACCACATGGTGCAGCCAAAATAAACCCCCCAAAACCATTGTCGTTGATTTGAAAGGTGTTACTTGATGTGTTTTAAGAAAGTTGTACCAAGATGTGTCTGTGTATCTGCTGGTTCTAAAGTTGCCCCTTTAATTCCTGCTCGGTTGGTTCAAAGATAGAGCGGCACACGCCGTCTTCCCTCCTGCATCCTTCATGAGGCACCAGGCAGGAAACAGGAGGCCAGACTCATCTGTAAGATGGCGATGGTTTTTAACACCTGCTTCGGGTTGTTTAGGACAGTGAAAGAGATGATTGTTGTCCTCCTTTCCCCGAAAGGATCTTAACATCATTATTTACTTGCTAGAGGCAGAGAAAGAAGGACATCTCTTGAAATTATGGCTCTTAGATTTCACTTTGGAAGTCTGCCATCACATACACGCATGTGGATGTGTATGGTGTGTGTGTGTACATGGATATGTTTATCTTTTATAGCTCCGTATTAAAAATGCCCCCAATGCTTAGTCACCTGAAGATGTCTGTTTTGCTTTGTTTTTTTTTTTAGATTTTTTTGTTGTGGACCATTTTGAAAGTCTGTATTGAATTTGTTACAATATTGCTTCTGTTTTTTGTGTTTTGGGCATTTTGGCTGAGGCCTGTGGGGTCTCAGCTCTCCGACCAGAGATCGAACCCGCCCCCACCCCCCTCCTGCACTGGAAGGCAGAGTCACAACCTCTGGACTTCCAGGGAAGTCCCTATCTGCTTTACTTTGAATACTTTTTCTTTTTAGGAACCAAGTTTAATTCTATGTTCTCTTCAGCATTTGCCACAGACTTGCTTAAACATTAAAAATGAGATACAGAATCTTTGGATCAAGGAAATAGATGAGTAGCTTCCTCCCAATCCTTCCAGAATATCTGTACTAGGATTGTGTAGGCGCTTGCACGTACTCTGAAGTCCTGTCCCACCTGCCCCGTGCTTCAAAGACCAGGGAAGCACAGTTGTGAACCTGTGTCCTGCCTCACCCACTCTGTTAGGCCTCTTTGTGTCTTGCAGTAGCCAGGCTATCCTCTGTTGTCCCGAGTATTTGCTCATTACTCTACAAGGCAAAAGTTTCTGACTTTAGTGTATTCTAGCTGGGTCATCCGTATTATCTCCCCACCTGCCAGGTCTGTGGAAAGGAGCCAGTCTTTTCAAAAAGCTTTTAATCTCTTGAGCTGTTGAGTAATAACTTCAGGAAGGTAGACCAGAGGGAACTTTGGGTGCTCAGTGATGCCATGGTTAAGGGTCTATGCTTCCTTTGTTCACTTCCCCATCATAGAGAAGGCTGTCTGTCTTTGAACCCTCCCAGGAAGGAAACTTCTCTGGCCTGTGACTGTTCCTTTTCTGATTGGAACAAAGCACAGCTAGCCACATGGATCACAGCCACTCTTTCAGAGAGCACAGTGAGCTTTTTTGGGATTAGGCCCAACTCCCAAGGCATCACCTTCTTTGGACTGGAACAAATTAAGAAGTCCATGATGAACTCCTCCTGCAAGGCCCTCCACCTGGAGTTACTTCTACCTCTAATTGTATTACAGCTTCCTTGAAGGTCTTTCTATCTAGTTCCTTCACCTAGATTCTCCAGAGACATTGAAATTCCCTGCCAGGTTGGGTTTTCAAAGATGTAGTAATATCCACAAAAGACATATTTAAAGCCAAAGTATATTAAAGACCGACAAGTAAAAAAATGGAAAAAATACATGTCAACAAGATTGAACAAAAGCCATGGCAGTAATTTTAACATTATCAAAACAATTACAAGATGAATATTCTGTAAGGGGCAAAGGGTGTCATATATTATTAGTAACAAATGATATTATGATCATGGATATGTATGTTGCTGCCAATATAGCATCAAAATATATAAAGCAAGTGACTACAATTGACTAGAAAGAGATCAACAGTTTAAGCTGGAGATTTTAAGTGGATAGATCAAAAGCTGAAAAAAACAAAGATACAGATTTGAATTACAATATTAACAAACTTAATTTAGTAGATAAATATAGATCTTTTCATTCAAGAGAGAATAATCAGTTTTTAAGAGCACACATGGGACAGAAATAAAAATTAGCTTAAAAATTTTCAAAAACGATGAAAAAGAGACTCAGAGATTCAAGAATTATAACAATTTAAAGCAAGATTAAACATGAGGAAGACCACACTTAGATATCTCAAGGTCAGATTTGTAAATAAGGTAGCCGTTGAAAAGAGAGTATAGAATTTTTCTTGAATGATCATAGCACATACATAAACAAAGGAAACAGTCATATATAGGAAGTTATTTTAAAACATTAGTGGAAAGACCACGTGTCATGTAAAATATGATGAAGAAAGCAAGAACAAATAGCTGTCATGTATGTAAATATAAATGGTCCCGATACACTTAAAGAAAAAGACTCAAGCTGGATTGTAAGGAAAATCCAAGTATACGCTATATAAAAAAAGATACACCTTGAAGTGATTCAGAACACCTGATGGGCAAAAAGTATGATATATCAATGATACATGTGGAAATAATGCCATTCAAGGAGTGCTGAGAGGAATGTTTACAGCTTTAAATACTTATATCTGAAATCATGAAAAAATGACATTGTCAGGGAAACAAAATGGAGGCAGTGTTTACAGCCTCACTGTTCCAGATGAATCGTAGTGAAAACCTAGGAGAAAGGACACATGGTGATGAAGTGTATAATTCACAATGAAGATACAAAATTATAGACATATGGAAAATCACATTTTTCTCATCAAAAATTACAGGAACTACAAAGGGTGGTAGAAGCCTATTAGTATTAATAAGTGGAGACTTTAGTTCACCATTTTCAGCTCATGACAGGGCAAGTAAATAAGGATTTAGAAGACCCAAACCACATAATAAAATATCAATAAATCTGACATATCAAATTCTGTCTCTAAAAACAGAGGCTGTCTTTTCAAGTTCCAGAAACATTTACAAAATTTGTGTATGTTTGTCTACTTCCTGTAAATGATGAGCTCTGAGATGACCAGTAAAGAGCTCTGAACAAGTGAAAGAACGCAGTGCACAAGAGGGAAAAAACTAAATGGTCGATAAGGCCACGAGGGGAAAAGGCACATCTTTATAAACAGAGGCATTCCTGTTCAAATAATAAAAGAATACCGTTTTACCTGTCAAACTGGCAAAACACACAAAATAACATGCTCTAAATCCTTGCTTTGTATATATAAGTGCATACCCAGATACTGTGTCAACTCTGCGAAATGTCAAGCAGAACAGATAACACGGACGGTTCTTCCCCGTTCCTGATCCTCTCATGCAAGCATCCAAGGTGAGCCCTGCCCCCGCGGAGACGTCCCGGCTGCGTTAGGTCCGGTTCTCACTGCCCCTTTCCTTCATCAGGGGGCCCCAGGCAGGACGGCGTGTTCCCCCGTAGGCTCACAGCTGCACGTGTGTGTGCTTAGCTGCTGTCGTGTCTGATTCTTTGTGACCCCATCGGCTGTAGCCCACCCATTTCCTCTGTCCATGGGATTCTCAGGCAAGAACACTGGAGTAGGTTGCCATTTCCTACTGCAGGGGTTCTTCCCAACCCTGGGACTGAACCTGAGTCTCCTGTGTCTCCTGCACTGCAGGTGGATTCTTTGTCTGCTGAGCCACTGGGGACGCCCAGGCCCACCGCTGGGGACCACCCGATTCTGAAGAGCCCCCAGGAACTCCCTGCTGAGCTGCCCTCACCCAGCACGTCGAGTCTGGAGCTCTGCCCCAAGGGAGTGTGTCCCCTGCGCTGGCGTTTAGCCTGTTACTGGCATGTCAGGTTGCTACATGGAACTCAGAGCACATTTTCACAAATCAATAAAGGTACGTATTAGATGGTTAGATTTCCAGACTACCCCACAAAAAAACTATTTGAATTTCAGAAACTTAAAGCCAAAAGACCCATCTATAGAAATTACTGGTGCAATTTCCTGCCTCCTCCTGGAACACCCTAATCCATTCTGATGAAGTATCTACGATTAGGAGAGCATACAGCTGGGGAGGATGGGCCCCCAATCCTGGTATAATATTGACAAAACAAAAAGCAGGAGAAAAACAAGTTTGAAGAAGATGCCACATCCAAATACTTCCTCCTTCCAGTTAGGCTTGGGATTTGACTTCCCACCTTCTAGCCTAACCATCTCTGGTGAAGAGAACTAATCTCAGCTATATCTAGAATGATCATTTGAGTCCATGTTCTTGACATAACTATGGGGCTGGGGGCAAGAATGATGACAAACCAAGACAGAAATTAACACACACACACAAACACAGAATGATGACAAACCGAGACAGAAATTAACACACACACACAAAGACTGATGACAAACCGAGACAGAAATTAAGACACACACACACAGAGAATGATGACAAACTGAGACAGAAA
>NW_024070199.1:912992-990221 GCF_014754425.2 Oryx dammah
ACACACACACACACAGAATGATGACAAACCGAGACAGAAATTAACACACACACACACACAAAGACTGATGACAAACTGAGACAGAAATTAACACACACACACACACAGAGTGATGACAAACCCAGATGCCATGTTAAACCCTTCCTGCCATTTTAATTCCTTATGTGTTGGCAGACTATGATGATTTAAATGAAGACCTCTGGTTACTGATGGTGAGTCAAACACATGCTCTCTCCTGATGATAAGACAAAAGTGAAGGAAAAAAAGAACTTCATCCCAGGATGAAGACAAAGTGAGCAGCTTTCCCTCCCCTATATCTAGCACCCAGAATGTGTCAAGGAAGATGGAAAAGTAAAGTGTCTTATCCACGTAATTTAATAGACCCAGGAGAAAAGACCTAAGGACACAAATGTCAAAGAGTGATTTACTTGGGATTAACCTTCAGTAGAGCCCTTGGTCGGTAAGCTCCACAAAGCCTCACCCATGAGCACAGAGCTTTCTAGCACCCTACCCTTAAATGCAATCAGCTAAGGATCGCAATGCTTTTTTTTTTTTTTTCAGCTGTGCCTCATGACTTGAGGAAATCTTAGCTCCCTGACTAGGGATTAAACCTGGGCCACAGCAGTGAAAGCACTGAGTCCCAACCACTGGACTGTCAGGGAATTCCCCACAATACAATTTTTTAAAAGAGAGGCCAATATAAATAATTACAGTGTGATACAAAGGAAACTGAGACCACAGTGAATGGATAATGATTATTGGAGCAAAGATTTTCTAATATGAATGTGAATATAGATACTTTGTGCCTGTATGCATGCTCAATTTTGTGTCTGACTTTTTGGAACCCCATGGACTGTAGCCTGCCAGGCTCCTCTTTCTATGGAATTTTCCCAGGAACCCTATTGGAGTGGGTTGTCATTTCCTCCCCTAGGGGATCTTCCCAACCCAGGGATAGAACTTGTGTCGCCTGCATTTGTAGGCCAATTTTTTACCACTGAGCTACCTGGGAAGCCCTCACAGATGCTTTAAGGGTGTTAATTGTGTGTGTGTGCCGCACAGTGGACAAAACTGAGATTGAAATGGAAAGACTGAGAAAGTGAACACCAGTCTATGCAATTCAAACAAAACTCCTGTTCAAAGAATGATCATATTTACATGACCCACACCAGAGTTGAATAAAACACATACTTGTGTCCATGATGCAGTGAAAATCCAGGAGGTAGGAAAACAGGGGCAGCATATACCTGGAGAAGGTGAGCGCGTGATACTGATATGAGAGCAATGATAAGAGAAAGAGCATTTTGAAGATTCTAAATCCAGAGGGGTTACATATCTGCTGCTCTTATCCCCTTCAGGTTAGGTTGGGAATGGACGCTTGCCATCTAGAAAAGCACTGCCATAATTATAAGAGCTAATGAAGACACATTTTAAGACCTCTAATTGTGTCCAGATCTCTCTACAGTTTTGACATCTAAGAAGCCATTGAATGAACGTATAGTGTTTCTTGTTGTTTGCATTAAGCTGTATAAACTACTACAGCCTGTAGGCCAAATTCAGCCTACCACCTGTTTTTGAACAGACGGAGAGCTAGGAATAGCTACTTTTTAAAAATTAAGCCTCTTATTTTGAGATTATGTCAGATTCAAGGCAGTTGTGAGAAGTCATGCAGAGCGATCCGGTGTTCCCTCTACCTTGCTCTCCCCAGGATTGACTTCAGACCCGTAGAACAAGGACCTAGCTCAACTGGGATACTAACATTGGCATGGTCCAGACGCAGAACAGAGACCAAAGGGTGCTCTGTCCCCTTTTAGCGACTCCCACTTCCCTCTCGCCCTCACCGCCTCCACTGTCTCACAGCAACTGCTAACCGGGTCTCCATTTCTATGATCTTGTCACATCTGTTATTTTTTTATATAACAAAAATGTAGCCATTTGTGGTTAACTTTTCTGCTCAACATAATTCTTTGCAGTGTCCTCTAGGTTGTATTTGAATCAATTGTTTGCTCGTTTTTTAATTGCTGAGTGGTTATTTCATGATATAGATGTACCCTGTACCCGTTTCCCCATTTTTAGTTATTCACGTGTTGAAGGACATCTGTGTTGTTTCCAGTTTGGGGCTGTTATATATAATGCTGCTATGAACATTCATGTATAGCTCTTTGTGTGAGAATATAAGTCCTTCTCTGGGATAAACACCAAAGAGTGCAATCGCTGGATCATATGGTGGCTGCCAAACTGTTTTCCAGAGTCACAGTCCCACTTTACATTCCTACCAGCAATGTGATCCAGTTTCTGTGTGCTCTTGCCAGCATTTCGTGTCGTCGCTGTTTTAAAATTTTACCTATTCTGATAGATCTATAGTGATATCTTATTGTGATTTTAATTTGCATTTTCCTAATGACTAATCATGTTGAACATCTTTTTATATGTTTATTTGCAACCTGTATATTCCCTTCAGTGAATGTGTCTTCATATCTTTTACTCATATTCTAATCGGATTGTTTATTTTTTAACCTATTTTTCTGTTGAATTTTGAGTTATTTGTACACACTCCAGATGCTAGTTCTTCTCCGGATATGTGGTTTGCAAATACTTCCTCCTGGTGGTAACTTTTTTCATTCTCCTATAGGGGCCCTTGGGGCTTCACAGGCGGCTCAGCAGGTAGACCTGCCTCCCAGTGCAGGAGACTTGGGTTCAATCCCTGGATCGGGAAGATCTCTTAAAGAAGGAAACGACAACCCACTCCAGTATTCTGGCCTGGGAAATCCCGTGGACAGAGGAACCTGATGGGCTACAGTCCATGGGATCACAAAAGAGTCAGACACGACTTAGCGACTAAACAACAACAAAACAGGGCCCTTAGCAGATCAAAAGTTTTTAATCTTTGATGACTTCCAATTTATCAGTTTTCCCTTGTATGGAACATTCTTTTCTTTCACATCAAAGAACTCTTGGCCTAGCCCTAGGTCTAGGGTTTCTTCCTCATAGATTTTTCCGATGTTTTTGTTCTAAAATGTTATAGCTTTACATTTAGGTCCATGCTCCATTTTTGTATAATTAATTTTATAATTTTTTAATTGCCAAAAATAATTATTGTATAAAGCCTGACAAATTCTCTTAGTTTTCCTTCACCCAAGAATATCTTGACTTCATTTTCTGAAGGACCTTTTCAACTGTATATGAGATTCTTGGTTAACAGTTCTTTTCTTTCAACCCTCAAAAATACTGTGCCATTTACTTCTGGTCTCCATGGTTTCTGATTAGACATTCGCTGTAATTAAAATTGTTTTCTCTTTATAGTTAAGGTGTTTTCTATTGCTGCTTTCAAGACTTTTTTGTTTTCAGTTTTCAGCTGTTTGTAATACAGGCTTTCCCCGTTATCTAAAAGTAGAGAGTTCCTATGAAACATTTTATATGCTGAAATGGTGTAAAGCAAAGAAGCAATTTTTTTCATAAAAGCAAACATTTTCTTCAGATTGCTTTCATTAGTGAAAACAGGTATAATGTAGGTCTTCTGTAGAAGTGAAGTGGTTTAAAGCAAACTTTTGAAAAGCAGGCAAAATCTGTGTGTAACAATACAGGTTTCTTGGGTTTATCCTGTGGGCTTGCACAGACACTTGGGAGGCTCACAGGCAGATCTTTTAGAACTTTCTAGTACTGTCCTCTCCCCCTTGTCCTTCCCAGAGCCCAGAGACGCAGCTCTTAGGTCCCTGTTACAGTGTCACATGTTTCTGAGAGCTGGTAGATTTTATTTATTTTATGATAATTTTATTCTATATTGGAATATAGTTAATTAACAATGTTGCATTGTTTTAGGTGTACAGCAAAGTGATTCAGCTATACATATACATGTAGCTATTTTTTTTTCAAATTCTTTCCCATTTAAACTGTTACATGATATTGAGCAGAGTTCCCTATGCTATAAAATAGGTCCTTGTTGGTTATCTATTTTAAATATAGCAGTTTGTACAAGTCAATCCAAGACTCACAATCTATCCTTCCCCAACCTACCCTTCCTTTCTGGTAACCACAAGTTTGTTCTCTAAGTCTGTGAGCCTGTTTTCCCTTTGTAAATAAGTTCATTTGCATCATTTTTTTTTAGATTCCACATATAAGCAATATCATATGATATTTGTCTTTCTCTAACTTACTTCACTTAGTATGATTATCTCCAGGTTCATCCATGTTGCTGAAAAGGCATTATTTCTTTCTTTTCAATGGCTAAGTAATATTCCATTGTATGTATGTACCAAATCTTCTTTACCCATTCATTTGTCAATGGACATTTAGGATGCTTCCATGTCTTGGTCATTGTAAACAGCACTGAAATGAACATCGGGGCATGCATCCTTTTGAACTATATTTTTCTCCAGATATATGCCCAGGAGTAGGATTGCTGATTATACAGCAGCTCTATTTTTAGTTTCTTAAGGAACTTCCATCTTTTTTTTCATAGTGGCTGCAGCAATTTACATTCCCACCACCAGTATAGGAGGGTTCCCTTTTCTCTGTACCCTCTCCAGCATTTATTGTGTGTAGATTTTTTGATGACAGACATTCTGGCTGGTATGAGGTAATATCTCAATGCAGTTTTGATTTGCATCTCTCTAATTTTTAGTGTTGCTAAGCATCTTTTCATGTACTTTTTGGCCATCTGATGTCTTCCTTGAATATATGTCTACTTAGGTCTTCTGCCCATTTTTTGATTGGGTTGTTTGTTTTTTCAGGTATAGAGCCACATGAGCTGTTTGTAAAATTTTGGAGACTAATCCCTTGTTGTTTAAATCATTTGCAAATATTTTCTCCCAGTCTCTGGGTTGTCTTTTCATTTTGTTTATGGTTTCCTTAGCTGTGCAAAAGCTTTTGAATTTATTTAGGTTTCACTTGTTTGTTTTTATTTTTTTATGGAGGATAATTGTTTTACAGAATTTTGTTGTTTTCTGTCAAATTTCAATATGAATCAGCCCTAAGTATACACATATCCCCTCCCTTTGGAACCTCCCTGCCCTCTCCCTCCCCACCCCACCCCTCTAGATTGATACAGAGCCCCTGTTTGAGTTTCCTGAGCCATACAGCAAATTCCCGTTGGCTATCTATTTTACACATGGTAATGTAAGTTTCCATGTTGCTCTTTCCATTCTATTTATTTATTTTAGCTGGTAGATTTTAATTATCATTCTGTTTTTTCTGATTTCCAGGTTAATGGTAGTAGTGCTCAGTGACTCTTCACGACCCTCATGGTCACATAGCCCGCCAGGCTCCTCTGTCCATGGGACTTCCCAGGCAAGAATCCTGGAGTGGGTGGCCATTTCCTTCTCCAGGGGATCTTCCTGACCCAGGGATCAAACCTGCGTCTCTGTGTCTCCTGTGTCGGGTTCTTTGCCCCTGTGCCGCCTGGGAAGCCCAGTTCAATCTGGGTAGTCTCTACTGTTCACTGATTCTTTCTTTCATCTCCTCCATTATGCTTGAGCTCCTCCACTGAGTTTTGATTTGATATTGTATTCTTCAATTCTGAGATTTCCACTCAGTTTTACTTTGCATCTTCTATTTCTTTGCTGAAACTTTCCATATTTTCATTTTCCCCCATTATATTTCTGATTGCTTGCTGAATCATTTTATGATGGCAGCTTGAAATCTTTGTGGGCTCATTCTGACATCCATTTCATCTCAGTGTCCTGCACTGTCTTTCCTCATTCAAGCTGAGGTCTTCCTAGTTCTTGGTATGAGAAGTGAGTTTGAATATTTGGGGCATTTTATTCTGAGATTCTGGATCTTACCCAAATTTTATGTTTTGGAAGGCCTATTCTGACAATGTCAGGTGGGGTATAGCAGCATTCCTGCAGATCGTAGTGGAAACCCCCGTTCTTGACTCAGCTGTTGCTGATGCCCGGGGAAGGGGGTCCTCATTACTGCTGGATGGGGGGAGTTCTGGCCCCCTGTAGTCTGTACTGATACTACCCTGGCTTAGAGGGGTGGGGTGCCCCATTACTGCTTCCTCCATAGACTCAATCCCCACTGTGGGGCAAAGGAGGAGGACCTCATTACCCCTCAGCTGCGGTTAATATCCCGCCTCTCCACTAGACCTCACTGATGCTGCAGTGGAGAGGGGGAACAGATGCCTTGTTGCCTCCTCTGCTCTCCGCATGTTAGACTCCACAGTGGGACTGCTGGGCTGATGCCTCCTCCTCTCCTGGCAGGGATGAAAGTGCTGCTGTCTTGCTACCCTGCTCAGTCTTCCAGACACCACAGGATTGGGGTTGAGGCTGGAAATCTAGGTGCTCTGTCCACTTTTGCTGGTGTGGTTGGGGAGGGGCTACAGTTCATGGTGTTTGACTGAATGAGTGTGGTTGTCTAAAAGGTTTCTGCTTTGCTCTGCTGCCCCTTGCTTTGTCTTCTGTGTAGAGAGAGCAGGCTCGGCTGTTTTTTTGTTTGCTTGTTTGGGCCCTTTGCTCTTTCAAGGTTGTCAGCTTTTTCAGCTCCAAATAAGTGTTTGCCTCGGCTCCTGTACCAAAGTGTCATAAACTGGGTGGCTTAAACTGCAGACCCCAAATTTGGAGTGCCTTACACATCTACCATAGTGTCTTCAATGAAATAAGTGATTTTCTCTAAAATGAAGCTGTTATGTTTGGCCATTAAGTCCTTTATTTCCTTAAATACTCATAATATTTACAATAGTGACTAAAACTAAATTTTCTTATAATTTTAATTTTTACTTTATTTTACTTTACAATACTGTATTGGTTTTGCCATACATTGACATGAATCCACCACGGGTGTACATGCGTTCCCAAACATGAACCTCCCTCCCGCCTCCCTCCCCATAACATCTCTCTGGGTCATCCCCATGCACCAGCCCTAAGCATCCTGTATCCTGCATCGGACATAGACTGGCGATCCATTTCTTACATGATAGTATACATGTTTCAATGCCATTCTCCCAAATCATCCCACCCTCTCCCTCTCCCTCTCCCTCTGAGTCCAAAAGTCCGCTATACACATCTGTGTCTCTTTTGCTGTCTTGCAGACAGGGTCATCATTGCCATCTTTCTAAATTCCATATATATGTGTTAGTATACTGTATTGGTGTTTTTCTTTCTGGCTTACTTCACTCTGTATAATCAGCTCCGGTTTCATCCATCTCATTAGAACTGATTCAAATGTATTCTTTTTAATGGCTGAGTAATACTCCATTGTGTATATGTACCACTGCTTTCTTATCCATTCATCTGCTGATGGACATCTAGGTTGTTTCCATGTCCTGGCTATTATAAACAGTGCTGTGATGAACACTGGGGTACATGTGTCTCTTTCAATTCTGGTTTCCTTGGTGTGTATGCCCAGCAGTGGGATTGCTGGGTCATAAGGCAGTTCTATTTGCAATTTTTTAAGGAATCTCCACACTGTTCTCCATAGTGGTTGTACTAGTTTGCATTCCCACCAACAGCGTAGGAGGGTTCCCTTTTCTCCACACCCTCTCCAGCATTTATTGCTTGCAGACTTTTGGATCTCAGACATTCTGACTGGTGTGAAGTGGTACCTCATTGTGGTTTTGATTTGCATTTCTCTAATAATGAGTGATGTTGAGCATCTTTTCATGTGTTTGTTAGCCATCCGTATGTCTTCTTTGGAGAAATGTGTATTTAGTTCTTTGGCCCATTTTTTGACTGGGTCATTTATTTTTCTGGAACTGAGCTGCAGGAGTTGCTTGTATATTTTTGAGATTAGTTGTCTGTCAGTTGCTTCATTTGCTATTATTTTCTCCCATTCAGAAGGCTGTCTTTTCACCTTGCTTATATTTTCCTTTGTTGTGCAGAAGCTTTTAATTTTAATTAGATCCCATTTGTTTATTTTTGCTTTTATTTCCAGAATTCTGGGGGGTGGATCATAGAGAATCCTGCTGTGATTTATGTCAGAGAGTGTTTTGCCTATGTTCTCCTCTAAGAGTTTTATAGTTTCTGGTCTTACATTTAGATCTTTAATCCATTTTGAGTTTATTTTTGTGTGTGGTGTTAGAAAGTGATCTAGTTTCATTCTTTTACAAGTGGTTGACCAGTTTTCCCAGCACCACTTGTTAAAGAGATTGTCTTTACTCCATTGTATATTCTTGCCTCCTTTGTCAAAGATAAGGTGTCCATATGTGTGTGGATTTATCTCTGGGCTTTCTATTTTGTTCCATTGATCTATATTTCTGTCTTTGTGCCAGTACCATACTGTCTTGATGACTGTGGCTTTGTAGTAGAGCCTGAAGTCAGGCGGGTTGATTCCTCCAGTTCCATTCTTCTTTCTCAAGATTGCTTTGGCTATTGGAGGTTTTTTGTATTTCCATACAAATCTTGAAATTATTTGTTCTAGTTCTGTGAAAAATATCGCTGGTAGCTTGATAGGGATTGCATTGAATTTGTAGATTGCTTTGGGTAGTATACTCATTTTCACTATATTGATTCTTCTGATCCATAAGCATGGTATATTTCTCCATCTATTAGTGTCCTCTTTGATTTCTTTCATCAGTGTTTTATAGTTTTCTATATATAGGTATTTAGTTTCTTTAGGTAGATATATTCCTAAATATTTTATTCTTTTCATTGCAATGGTGAATGGAATTGTTTCCTTAATTTCTTTTTCTACTTTCTCATTATTAGTGTATAGGAATGCAAGGGATTTCTGTGTGTTGATTTTATATCCTGTAACTTTACTATATTCATTGATTAGCTCTAGTAATTTTCTGGTGGAGTCTTTAGGGTTTTCTATGTAGAGGATCATGTCATCTGCAAACAGTGAGAGTTTTACTTCTTCTTATCCAATTTGGACTCCTTTTATTTGTTTTTCTGTTCTGATTGCTGTGGCCCAAACTTCCAGAACTATGTTGAATAGTTAGCAGTGAAAGTGGGCACCCTTGTCTTGTTCCTGACTTTAGGGGAAATGCTTTCCATTTTTCACCATTGAGGATAATGTTTGCTGTGGGTTTGTCATATATAGCTTTTATTATGTTGAGGTATGTTCCTTCTATTCCTGCTTTCTGGAGAGCTTTTATCATAAGTGGATGTGGAATTTTGTCAAAGGCCTTTTCTGCATCTATTGAGATAATCATATGGCTTTTATTTTTCAATTTGTTAATGTGGTGAATTACATTGATTGATTTGTGGATATTGAAGAATCCTTGCATCCCTGGGATAAAGCCCACTTGGTCATGGTGTATGATCTTTTTAATGTGTTGTTGGATTCTGATTGCTAGAATTTTGTTGAGGATTTTTGCATCTATGTTCATCAGTGATATTGGCCTGTAGTTTTCTTTTTTTGTGGCATCTTTGTCAGGTTTTTGTGGCATCTTAGAGTGATGGTGGCCTCATAGAATGAGTTTGGAAGTTTCCCTTCCTCTGCGATTTTCTGGAAGAGTTTGAGTAGGATAGGTGTTAACTCTTCTCGAAATTTTTGGTAGAATTCAGCTGTGAAGCCGTCTGGACCTGGGCTTTTGTTTGCTGGAAGATTTCTGAGTACAGTTTCAATTTCTGTGCTTGTGATGGGTCTGTTAAGATTGTCTATTTCTTCCTGGTTCAGTTTTGGAAACTTGTACTTTTTTAAGAATTTGTCCATTTCTTCCACGTTGTCCATTTTATTGGCATATAATTGCTGTAGTAGTCTCTTATGATCCTTTGTATTTCTGTGTTGTCTGTTTTGATCTCTCTATTTTCACTTCTAATTTTATTGATTTGATTTTTCTCTTTGTTTCTTGATGAGTCTAGCTAATGGTTTGTCAATTTTATTTATTCTTTCCAAGAACCAGCTTTTGGCTTTGTTGATTTTTGCTGTGGTCTCTTTTGTTTCTTTTGCATTTATTTCTGCCCTAATTTTTAAGATTTCTTTCCTTCTATTAACTCTGGGGTTCTCCATTTCTTCCTTTTCTAGTTGCTTTAGGTGTAGAGTTAGGTTATTTATTTAACTTTTTTCTTGTTTCTTGAGGTATGCCTGTATTGCTATGAACTTTCCTCTTAGCACTGCTTTTATAGTGTCCCATAGGTTTTGGGTTGTTGTGTTTTCATTTTCATTCATTTCTATGCATATTTTGATTTCTTTTTTTTTTCTTCTGTGATTTGTTGGTTATTCAGAAGCACGTTGTTCAGCCTCCATATGTTGGAATTTTTAATAGTTTTTCTCCTGTAATTGAGATCTAATCTTAATGCATTATGGTCAGAAAAGGTGCTTGGAATGATTTTGATTTTTGTAAATTTATCAAGGTTAGATTAATGGCCCAGGATGTGATCTATCCTGGAGAAGGTTCCATGAGCACTTGAGAAAAAGGTGAAATTCATTGTTTTGGGGTGAAATGTCCTATAGATATCAGTTAGGTCTAACTGGTCTATTGTATCATTTAAAGTTTGTGTTTCTTTGTTAATTTTCTGTTTAGTTGATCTGTCCATAGGTGTGAGTGGGGTATTAAAGTCTCCTGCTATTATTGTGTTATTGTTAATTTCCCCTTTCATACTTGTTAGCATTTGTCTTACATATTGCGGTGCTCCTATATTGGGTGCATATATATTTATAATTGTTATATCTTCTTCTTGGATTGATCCTTTGATCATTATGTAGTGGCCTTCTTTGTCTCTTTTCACAGCCTTTGTTTTAAAGTCTATTTTATTGGATATGAGTATTGCCACTCCTGCTTTCTTTTGGTCTCTATTTGCGTGGAATATCTTTTTCCAGCCCTTCACTTTCAGTCTGTATGTGTCCCTTGTTTTGAGGTGGGTCTCTTGTAAGCAGCATATAGAGGGGTCTTGTTTTTGTATCCATTCAGCCAGTCTTTGTCTTTTGGTTGGGGCATTCAACCCATTTACGTTTAAGGTAATTATTGATAAGTATGATCCCGTTACCATTTACTTTATTGTAAAACTAAATTTTCTAAGCTCTGAGACTGTTCTTGACTCACATTCACTTTTGTAAACCACCATATTGAAATATGATTGATATATAAAAACTCTGTATGTTTAATGTATACAACTGGATGCATTTGGAGATATGTATACACCTGTGAGGGTTTCCCAAATGGCTCAGTGGTAAAAAAAAAACCTTCCTGCCAGTGCAGGAAATGTGAGTCCGATCCCTGGGTCGGGAAGATCCCCTGGAGAAGGAAATGGCAACCCACTCCAGTATTCTTGCCTGGAAAATTCCATGGACAGAGGAGCCTGGTGGACTGCAGTCCATAGGGTCACAAAGAGTCAGACACGACTTAGTGACTAAACAGCAATAGACAACAACAGTGATACATTTGTGGAACCACCTATGCCATTAATATTTCTGTCACCTCTAAAAGTTTTCTCCCTCTATGTTTATTATTATTTTCAGAGCTTCATGTGTGTGTGTATGTAAGTATGTATATGTTCTTCACATATACATACATGTACACACACATGTATACATGTTTATTCTCCCAAGATTTTCTTGGGGGCAACTCTTGTTAATATAAAACCTTTTGGTTCTAAACTAAACTCTTTATGGAGCAACTGGAGCCAAAGAGCTGTTTTAGTTTGGTTACTTTCATTCATCAAAGTCATTTAGGAATGACTCATCAAATAATTTATCTCAGTCAAGAGATATGCTTGGGATTTGTAATGGTTTGAAATCAAACGTACTGACTTTTGGAAGATTTTCCTAAAGCTGATGAATATGAGGAATTTCAAAGCTGTTCTTGTTTTCAGAAGCAAACAAAAACAACAAAGAAATCATACCAAAATGGGAAGAATGTTACTCAGTTAGTTCTTTTCTGTTTTATTGCTTTAATGTATAAAATTTTCTGATAGAGATCTATTGTGTGCACCTTAAATACAACATATACAGTCCATGGGATTCTCTAGGCCAGAATACTGGAGTGGGTAGCCTTTCCCTTCTCCAGGGGATCTTCCCAATCCAGAGATCGAACCCTAAACTTGGAGGGACCAGGGTTTCCACAAATAAATAAAGTTGTTTTTAATGGTGACCCTGGTGGGTGGGGGCAATCTTAAGAAGCCCTATGTCTGTTTTGAGGCAGTGTGGCCTGGTAGAAGCAGCATGGACTTTGCAATCCCAGACTAGTCAATTTCCAGATATCTGACCTTGAGAGAAATCACTCAGCCTTTTAAGTTTCAAAATAAAGCAGGCCTTATTCTTACTTTGTGGAGAAGGAAATGGCAACCCACTCCAGTACTCTTGCCTGGAAAATCCCATAGATGGAGGAGCCTGGTAGGCTACAGTCCATGGGGTTGCGAAGAGTCGGACATGACTGAGCTACTTCACTTTCACTTTTCACTTTCGTGCATTGGAGAAGGAAATGGCAACCCACTCCAGTGTTCTTGCCTGGAGAATACCAGGGAAGGGGGAGCCTGGTGGGCTGCCGTCTATGGGGTTGCACAGAGTTGGACACGACTGAAGTGACTTAGCAGCAGCAGCAGCCTTCTTACTTTGAGGGATGATTATAAAGATTACATTGAACATAAAAATCAACAATCATCAAAATTGACTCAAGAAGAAATAGAAGACTGGAATAGATCTGTAAAAAGGAAAAACACTGAATTAATAATTAAAATGTTCCCACAAAAAGCCCAGGCCTAGATAGCGTCACTAGTGAAGTCCTATCAGATAACTGAAGAAACAGTGCTAGTCCTTTACAAACTCTACCGGAAAAGAGAAGAGTAAGGGAACTTACCAGTTTGTTTCATGATATAACTGATACCAAAGCCAGAAAAGATATGATGAGAAACCTGTAAACCATTGTTGCTTATGAATATAGACAAAGAAATCCTCCACAAAAGGTTAGGAAACTGAATCCAGCAAACATGTGAAGAAAGTGCTTCATGATCAAGTAGAATTTATCCTGAGAATGCAAGATTGGTTCATCCTAAAAGCAAGTTTATATAGTGGTTTAGTTGCTAAATTGTGTCTGACTTTTGTAACACTGTGGACTATAGCTCACTGGGCTCCTCTGTCCGTGGAATTCTCTAGACAAGAATACTGGAGTGGGTAGCCTTTCTCTTCTCCAGGAGATCTTCCTGACCTAGGGATCGAACCCAGGTCTTCTACAGTGCAGGCAGATTCTTTACCAACTGAGCCACCAGGGAAGCCCAGTATACTATATTAGTAAAGAACAAAAACCACATGATCACCTCAATAGATTTTTTAAAAAAGCATTTGACAAAATCTAATATCCAATCATAAAAGCTTTCAACAAACCAGGAATAGATGGGAACTTCCTTAACCTAATAAAAAGCATATACAAAAAAAAAAAAAAAAAAAAGAAAGAAAGAAAAAAGCCTACAGCTAACATCATGGTTAATGGTAAAAGGCTGAAATGTTTTTCATAAGCTCAGGAAAAAGGCAAACAATTTGCTTTCACTACTTCAAGCTGGAGTACTGGAGTTTCTAGCGAGTGCAATCAGGTAAGAAAAAGAAAGAAAATGCATCCAGAATGGAAAGGAAGAAGTACAAGCTATCTTTATTTAATGACAATATGATGCTTATGTAGAAAATTTTAAGAAACCACACTCAGAGTAAATAAGCTCAGCAGGGTCACAGATGGTAAAATTAATGCACAGAAATCGACTGTATTTCTATGTAATAGCAATGAATAATACAATAATGGAATCAAAACAATTTCATTCACAATAGTATCAGAGAGAATAAAGTGCTTAGGAACAAGTTTAAGAAAAGAACTCAAGGCTTACACCTTGAAAACGGTACAGTATTTCTAAGAGAAACTGAAGAAGATCAGACGCAGCGGTTAAGAATCCGCCTGCCGAGGCAGGAGATGCAGGATGAGCAGGTTTGGTTCCTGGGCGGGGAGATTCCCCTGGAGCAGGCGGTGGCAGCCCACTCCAGTGTTCTTGCCTGGGACATCCCATGGACAGAGGAGCCTGGGGGGCTGCAGCCATAGCGTCACAAAGAGTGGGACACAACTGAGTACACATGGAAGTAAATGGAGAGCTATTTTATGTTCACTGATTCATTGGATGACTCAATTACTAAGCTGGTAATTCTCCATAAATTGAGATTCAATACTGGTTGATTTGGAGAGAATTGTCATTTTAATCCCTATCAAAAATTCCAGCAGGATTTTTTTTCGGGGGAGGTAGTGGGTAAAAACTAAAAAGCTGACAAGCTAATCCTAAAACTTACCTGGAGATACAGAAGGCCCAAAATAGCAAAAGTAATCTTATAAGCTGGAGGATTTACACTTCCCAATATCAAAACATACTACAAAGCAATAATTAAGACTATGTGGTTCTAGCATAGGAATAAACCCGTAGATCAATGGAAAAGAAGAGTCTAGAAATAAGGCCTTACATTTATATTCAGTTGATTTTTCAGCAAAATGTACCAAGACAATTCAATAGGGTAAAGAATACTCTTTTCAACAAATGGTGCTGAGACAGTGGGATATCCATCTGCATGTAAAAAAAAATGAATCTAGACCCTTACACTATACAAGAATGTTAAATCAAATTGGATCATAAACCTGGTGTAAAACCTAAAACTATAAAACCTTTAGAAGAAAATGCAGGAGAAAATATTTGTGATGTTGAGTGGGGCAAATATTTCTTAGATATGATACCAAAAATACAATCCTTTATGGAAAAAATTGATGAATTGTACTACATCAAAATTAAGAACTTAAGTGCTTCAAAGGACACCATTAAGAAAATGAAAACAGAAGCCACAGACTAGGAAAAAATATATGCAAATCATATATGTGATAAAGGACTTGTATCCAAAATATATAAAGAATTCTTATAACTCAGTAAAAGGAGAATTGATTATAACTTGGCAAAAGGTTTGAAAAGATGTGTCACCAAAAAAGATATATGAATGCTCAGTAAACCCACAAAAGATGCTCACATGATTAGTCATAGGGAAATGCAAATTAAAACTAGCCTGAAATACCACTTCAGACACTTGTGAAATGGCTGTCACCAAAAAGATAGAGGATATGAGAGAGGATATGGAGAAATTGGAACTCAGACCTTGCTGGTCAGAAAATGGTGTAGCTACTTAGGAAAATAGTTTGATAGAATTTCTCTTAAGAGTTAAATATACATTTACCATGTGAATCAGAAATTCTACTCATAGGCATGTACTCAATAAAAACAAGACATACCCACACACAGGCCTGTAAGTAAGTGTTCTTAATAGCTTCATTCATAACAGCCCCAAACTGGAAACAACTCAAATGGCCATCAACTAGTGAAACAGTGGTTAAAGAAAACATGGTTTGTTAATATAACAGAATACAACTCCTCGACAATGAAAATAACAAAATATCAATGCATGCTACCATATGAACCACAAAAATATACCAAATGAAAGAAACCAGATGTAAAAACCCACAGAGTATCTGAGTGCATTTATATGAAATGTCCAGGTAAATCATACAGACAGAAAGTAGTTTGGTGGCTGCCGGGGCTGGGCCTGGGAAGGGGGGATGGCAAGCGGGTACGAGGGATCTTCTGAGAGATGATGGGAATGCTCTAACACTGGTTTGTGGTGATGTTTGCACAACTTCATAAATTTACTATAAATCATAGAGTTGTAGCCTTGAAATGTATGAATTTTATGGTATGTAAATTATTAATAGAACTGATAATGAGTAAAATGAGCTTATATTAGACAGGTTGGCACATGGTCCTCAATAAATGATAGAGTTATTCTTTCAGGATGTATTTCATCTTCTGAGCTCAGAGCTGATGCCCCCAGAGGCTGAGGATGGTAAATGCTCACAACTAGCATTTACTGACAGAATGTGGGCCACTAGAGAAGGGAATGGCAAACCACTTCAGTACTCTTGCCTTGAGAACCCCATGAACAGTGTGAAAAGGCAAAATGATAGGATACTGAAAGAGGAACTCCCCAGGTCAGTAGGTGCCCAACACGCTCCTGGAGATCAGTGGAGAAATAACTCCAGAAAGAATGAAGGGATGGAGCCAAAGCAAAAACAATACCCAGCTGTGGATGTGACTGGTGACAGAAGCAAGGTCCAATGCTGTAAAGAGCAATATTGCATAGGAACCTGGAATGTCAGGTCCATGAATCAAGGAAAATTGAAAGTGGTCAAACAGGAGATGGCAAGTGTGAATGTCAACATTCTAGGAATCAGCAAACTAAAATGGACTGGAATGGGTGAATTTAGCTCAGATGACCATTATATCTACTACTGCGGGCAGGTTTCCCTCAGAAGAAATGGAGTAGCCATGATGGTCAACAAAAGAGTCCAAAATGCAGTACTTGGATGCAATCTCAAAAATGACAGAATGATCTCTGTTCGTTTCCAAGGCAAACCATTCAGTATAACAGTAATCCAAGTCTATGCCCCAACCAATAACACTGAGGAAGCTGAAGTTGAATGGTACTATGAAGACCTACAAGACCTTTTAGAACTAACACCCAAAAAAGATGTCCTTTTCGTTATAGGGTACTGGAATGCAAAAGTAGGAAGTCAAGAAACTCCTGGAGTAACAGGCAAATTTGGCCTTGGAATGCAGAATGAAGCAGGCCAAAGACTAATAGAGTTTTGCCAACAAAATGCACTGGTCATAGCAATCACCCTCTGCCAATAACACAAGAGAAGACTCTACACATGGACGTCACCAGATGGTCAACACCGAAATCAGACTGATTATATTCTCTGCAGCCAAAGATGGAGAAGCTCTATACAGTCAACAAAAACAAGACCAGGAGCTGACTGTGGCTCAGATCATGAACTCCTTATTACCAAATTCAGACTTAAATTGAAGAAAGTAGGAAAAACCACTAGACCATTCAGGTATGACCTAAATCAAATCCCTTATGATTATACAGTGGAAGTGAGAAATAGATTTAAGGGTCTAGATCTGATAGACAGAGTGCCTGATGAACTATGGAATGAGGTTCATGACATTGTACCGGAGACAGGAATCAAGACCATTCCCATGGAAATGAAATGCAAAAAAGCAAAATGGCTCTCCGGGGAGGGCTTACAAATAGCTGTGAAAAGAAGAGAGGTGAAAAGCAAAGGAGAAAAGGAAAGATATACGCATCTGAATGGAGAGTTCCAAAGAGTAGCAAGAAGAGATAAGAAAGCCTTCTTCAGCAATCAATGCAAAGAAATAGAGGAAAACCACAGAATGGGAAAGCCTAGAGATCTCTTCAAGAAAATTAGACATACCAAGGGAACATTTCATGCAAAGATGGGCTCGATAAAGGACAGAAATGGTATGGACCTAAAAGAAGCAGAAGATATTAAGAAGAGGTGGCAAGAATACACAGAAGATCTTCGTGACCCAGATAATCACGATGGTGTGATCACTCATCTAGAGCCAGACATCCTAGAAAGTAAAGTCAAATGGGCCTTAGAAAGCATCACTACGAACAAAGCTAGTGGAGGTGATGGAATTTCAGTTGAGCTATTTCAAATCCTGAAAGATGATGCTGTGAAAGTGCTGCACTCAATATGCCAGCAAATTTGGAAAACTCAGCAGTGGCCACAGGACTGGAAAAGGTCAGTTTTCATTCCAATCCCAAAGAAAAACAATGCCAAAGAATGCTCAGACTACCACACAATTGCACTCATCTCACATGCTGGTAAAGTAATACTCAAAATTCTCCAAGCCAGGCTTCAGCAATACGTGAACCATGAACTTCCTGATGTTCAAGCTGGTTTTAGAAAAGGCAGACGAACCAGAGATCAAATTGCCAACGTCCGCTGGATCATGGAAAAAGCAAGAGTTCCAGAAAAACATCTATTTCTGCTTTATTGACTATGCCAAAGCCTTTGACTCTGTGGATCAAAATAAACTGCAGAATATTCTTCAAGAGATGGGCATACCAGACCACCTGACCTGCCTCTTGAGAAATCTGTATGCATGTCAGGAAGCAACAGTTAGAACTGGACATGGAACAACAGACTGGTTTCAAATAGGAAAAGGAGTACGTCAAGGCTGTATATTGTCACCCTGCTTATTTAACTTATTTGCAGAGTACATCATGAGAAACGCTGGACTGGAAGAAACACAAGCTGTAATCAAGATTTATGGGAGAAATATCAATAACCTCAGATATGCAGATGACACCACCCTTATGGCAGAAAGTGAAGAGGAATGAAAAAGCCTCTTGATGAAAGTAAAAGAGGAGAGTGAAAAAGTTGGCTTAAAGCTCAACATTCAGAAAATGAAGATCATGGCATCTGGTCCCATCACTTCATGGGAAGTAGATGGGGAAACAGTGGGAACAGTGTCAGACTTTATTTTTTGAGGCTCCAAAATCACTGCAGATGGTGACTGCAGCCATGAAATTAAAAGACGCTTACTCCCTGGAAGAAAAGTTATGACCAACCTAGACAGCATATTCAAAAGCAGAGACATTACTTTGCCAACAAAGGTCCGTCTATTCAAGGCTATGGTTTTTCCAGTGGTCATGTATGGATGTGAGAGTTGGACTATGAAGAAAGCTGAGCACCAAAGAATTGCTTTTGAACTGTGGTGTTGGAGAAGACTCTTGAGAGTCCCTTGGACTGCAAGGAGATCCAACCAATCCATTCTGAAGGAGATCAGCCCTGGGATTTCTTTGGAAGGAATGATGCTAAAGCTGAAACTCCAGTACTTTGGCCACCTCATGCAAAGAGTTGACTCATTCATTGGAAAAGACTCTGATGCTGGGAGGGATTGGGGGCAGGAGGAGAAGGGGACGACAGAGGATGAGATGGCTGGATGGCATCACTGACTCGATGGATGTGAGTCTGAGTGAACTCCGGGAATTGGTGATGGACAGGGAGGCCTGGCGTGCTGCGATTCATGGGGTCGCAAAGAGTCGGACACAACTAAGTGACTGAACTGAACTGAACTGAGCATTTACTGAGTACTCACCCTTGTAGCCTGGAGAATCCCATGGACAGAGGAGCCTGGAGGGCTACAGTCCATGGGGTCGCAGAGAGTTGGACACGACTAACTGACTAATACTCACTCGTTCAGACTCTGTGCTACCAGCCTTCTTTAAGAATTCTCATGACAGTTCTCTCACACAGGTGGTAGTATGATGCCTGTTCTACAGGAAAGGAAATGGAAGGTTCGTTAAGGTCATGGGGTTGTGGCATGGCGAATCCCATGTCCAGCAGATCTAACCTGGCCAAACGTCGCGGGACCCTTTCAGTTCAGTTCAGTTCAGTTCAGTTGCTCAGTCGTGTTCGACTCTTTGCGACCCCATGAATCTCAGCACGCCAGGCCTCCCTGTCCATCACCATCTCCCAGAGTTCACTGAAACTCATGTCCATCGAGTCGGTGATGTTATCCAGCCATCTCATCCTCTGTCATCCCCTTTTCCTCCTGCCCTCTATCCCTCCCAGCATCAGAGTCTTTTCCAATGAGTCAACTCTTCGCATGAGGTGGCCAAAGTACTGGAGTTTCAGCTTCAACATCATTCCTTCCAAAGAACACCCAGTCATGATCTCCTTTAGAATGGACTCGTTGGATCTCCTTGCAGTCCAAGGGACTCTCAAGAGTCTTCTCCAGCACCACAGTTCAAAAGCATCAATTCTTCGGCACTCAGCTTTCTTCACAGTCCAACTCTCACATCCATAAATGACCACTGGAAAAACCATAGCCTTGACTAAACGGACCTTTGTTGGCAAAGTAATGTCTCTGCTTTTCAATATGCTGTCTAGGTTGGTCTTAACTTTTCTTCCAAGGAGTAAGCGTCTTTTAACTTCATGGCTGCAGTCACCATCTGCAGTGATTTTGGAGCCCAAAAAGATAAAGTCTGACACCGTTCCCACTGTTTCCCCATCTATTTACCATGAAGCAATGGGGCCAGATGCCATGATCTTCGTTTTCTGAATGTTGAGCTTTAAGCTAACTTTTTCACTCTCCTCTTTCACTTTCATCAAGAGGCTTTTTAGTTCCTCTTCACTAAGACCTAAGAATTGCTAGTCTGCTCGTGGGGCTGGCTAGGTGGTTCGAAGCACGTTCTTTGTTCTATACTCGTTCCTGCTGAAACCGTTGCTGTTTGAGGCCTGCTCTTCCAGGTTACCTGGCAGTTCTGCTCTGCAATGAGATTGTAGCTCACCTTAACAGTAATTGCCTAACTGGCCCTGACTCATGTTTTTCCTCATCAGAAGACTGTGACTATGACCCCTCTCTTTTTACAAGGTGTCAAATTCTGTTTTTAGTGAAGTACAGTTGATTTTGGTGGGCTGCAGCCCCTCGGGTCGCAGAGAGTCAGACCCAACTGAGTGACTGAGCAGACACGCACACACATAGCTGATTTACAGTGTTACCTTAGTTTCAGATTCTTCTCTAGGTTATTACAAGATATTGAACTCTGCTCCCTATGATATACAGTCGGTTCCTGTTTATTTATAGTAGTGCGTATCTGTTAATCCCAAACTAATGTATCCCTCCACTGCCTTCCCCTTTGGTAAGCATGTGTTTGTTTTCCATGTCTGTGAGTCTTTTTTGTTTTGTAAATAAGTTCATTTGTACCATATTTTTAGGTTCCACATAAAAATGATATGGTATTTGTCTTTCTCTGAGTTACTTCACTTGGTATGATAGTCTCTGGGTTCAACCATGTTACTGCAAATGGCATTCTTTCTTTTTTATGCCTGAATAGTATTCCATTGTGTGTATGTGTGTGTGTGCGTATAAACCACATCTTTTTGTCCATTCATTTTTGATGAACATTTAGGTTGCTTTCATGTCTTTGCTATTACAGTGCTGCCATGAACACTGGGGTGCGTGTATCTTTCTGAAATAAGAGTTTTTGTCTTGTCTTTTCTGTATATATGCCCAGGAGTAAGACTGCCGAATCATGTGATAACTCTATTTTTAGTTTTTTAAGGAACCTCCATACTTTTCTGTATAGTGGCTGCACCAATTTACCCTCCCACTAACAGTGTAGGAGGTTTTCTGTTTCTCCACAGCTTCTCCAGTATTTATTACTTGTAGATTTTTAAATGATGGCCATTCTGACAGGTGTGAGGTGGTACCTCATCGTGGTCTTGATTTGCATTTCTCTAATAATCTGTGACGTTGAGCATCTTTTCATGTGCCTGTTGGTCATTTGTATGTCTGCTTTGGAGAAATTCTGTTTAGGTTTTCTGCTTGTTTTTGATGGGGCTGTTTGTGGTTTGTTGTTGTTGTTGCTGAGCTGTATGAGCCGCTGTGACCCCTCTTGACTCATGCTGGAGGATGGTGATGTGTGGTGGGGAGCCTCTCAACACTGCTCACTGGGTTTCTGTGACCCAGGCCAGTGCTTCTGCCTCACGCCTGCCTTGGGAGCCCCTGAAGTTCACGTTTCCTCAGGCTTTTCCCTCAGCCCATCGTCCATCCATTACCATCCCTAGGCCACAGTGCATCCTCTCTGTGGAAGAGCCTTTCATCAGTTTGGAATGGTTTATCCTTTAGGGTTCAGCTCTGGGTGATGCTCCAGGCTACGAGTTAGAGAGTGAGACAGTTTCAGGTGTTCACTGGGCCCAAATCCCTCTCACATTAACTACTGCATTCCTGGGATTCTAATGGTTCCTTTTGTTCTTCATTGGATTCCTATTAGACATTAGTTAAGACATGTAAAAGGAGTATGTAGACGCTCAGCTGGTCCTGTGTGAGGGTGGATATGAGTCAAGTCTCCCACCCCCACCAGCATTCAGACAAATTCACAGTGTTGTGCTCTTTTCTGTAGCTGACAGTCTGATGTGGCTAGGAGTCTGTCTTGTATCTAAACTGCCTCAAACTTCCTCTGTTTTTGGCCTTTGCGTTCCCATGCCTGGATCCATTGCAGCCATTAATCACTATTTCTCAAATACCTGCCATGACCAAGACCTGTGCTGGATGCACAGGGGAGGCAGAGAAGCCGTGCTGCTGCTGCTGCTGCTAAGTCACATCAGTCGTGTCCGACTCTGTGTGACCCCATAGATGGCAGCCCACCAGGCTCCCCCATCTCTGGGATTCTCCAGGCAAGAACACTGGAGTGGGTTGCCATTTCCTTCTCCAATGTATGAAAGTGAAAAGTGAAAGTGAAGTCGCTCAGTCGTTAGCGACCCCACGGACTGCAGCCTACCAGGCTCCTCCAGCCATGGGATTTTCCAGGCAAGAGTACTGGAATGGGGTGCCACTAACTTCTCTGAGAGAAGCCCTAATACTCCTCTTTTCCAGGAGCTTTCAGGCCAGTTGGAGAGACTGGAGGCGCACGTGTAAGGAGAAATTGTACATTCCCTGAGCGGATGGGATGGGGAGAGGATAACCCTACAGCACGGAGTCAGGTTAACCACGGCTGAGACAGCGCAGGGATCCAGACAAACCCACCGCAGGGCAGGCCTCTGTTTAGGGAGCGAGGTGCCGAGAGACGCTCTCCCACAGCCGACGGCAGCGTCTCAGGACTGTGTCCTCCGCTGAGCCAGAGCAGCGCTGCAGACATGGCCCAGAGTTGGCTATCATGTTAATGGAAACATGGGCGTTATCTGTGTTTTCCCAGCAGCCCTCACTCCCTCAAATTTGCTCAATTCTCAAACCAGTTTGCTCCTGGATAATTAAAAGTAAGGGCTTCCCAGGTGGCTCAGTGGTAAAGAATCCACCTGCAATGCAGGAGACAACAGGTTTGATTCCTGGGTCGGAAAGATCCCCTGGAGAAGGAAATGGTAACCCACTCCAGTATTCTTGCCTGGAGAATCCCATGGACAGAGGAGCCTGACGGGCTACAGTCCCTGGGGTCACAAAGAGTCTGATGTGACTGAACACGTATGCACAATCACTTAAGATGTAAAAATATATATTTGGACCATTACCAGGCCAAAGTTAACTCAAGTTCCACCTCCTTTTTGGAGGTGATTCCCAACATTAGACGGCCTGATGAGTCTTCCTCAGACGGCCTGTGGCCCTCCTCCTTCTCCCTCTATCATGTTGTAGCTCAATCATGGGCTAAATAGACTTTTTTTTAAATATATTGGTTTAGCCTTTTCCTTTTTTTAGTTTTTAAATTTATTTTTTAATTGAAGGATAATTGCTTTACAGAATTTTGTTGGTGTCGTACAAAGGAGGTTATAACCACTCTTTGCTGATGTAATAACAGGACCTCTGCTTTTTGTTCACTCCCTCCCACAGCAACACCTGGGGCAATTGTGGCCTCCTGGATCTGGGGAGGAGGGGAGGGGAAGGGGAGGGGGAAAGGGAGGAGGAAGGGGAGGAGAGGGGAGCAGCAGCAGGCAGGCCTCACTCCTCTCCTTTCAATGTTCAACCAGAGCTGCTTGCTTTTTATCTCAACCATATATGTGTTGGGCCTCAGCCTATGATTTCTTTTGAATGTTGAAACCACTGTTTTAAGAAACTGGGTATGAAGAGGAAAGTGGAAATAGTGATTTAAAAGAAGCTTGCTTTGCAAAGCAACTACACTCCAATAAAAAAAAACAAACAAAAAACAAAGGCAAAGAGAGAAGTTTGCTTGTGGACTTGACAAAATGATCCGGAGAGGCAAGGATACTGTCAGTCCTGGACATAATCCACGTTCATGCTCTCTTGACTCTGCTCTGTGTTTGTGTGTGTGTGTGTGTGCATGCGCTCAGTCATGTCCAACTCTCTTGTGACCCCCTAGACTGTGGGCTCCTCTGTCCATGGGGCTTCCCAGGCAAGAATGCTGGAGCAGGTTGCCATTTCCTTCTCCAGGGGATCTTGCCAACCCAGGGATCAAATCCTGAGACTCCTGCACTGCAAGCAGATTTTTCACCACTGAGCCACCCCTTGACTCGGTTAGATTTTAAGATAATTGTCATCTAGATCTTTGTTTCCACATGCAATTTCCAATCATGTGTTAACCCTGAAGAGAATGAAGTGGCATTCAGATGTAGCATGTTTTAAATTTTTGCATTGTTTGTATTTGCATTAGGGATATAAAGGTTTTAGAATTTGTCCATGGAGTGTTCTTTTCCTAAACACAAATTTTCTTTGCATCTTCTAAAGATAATGTTTCCCATCTTCTAAAGATAACACTGAAAAATATCCTTTGTGTCCAGGATAGAAATCACTAAGTAGTTTAAGGAATGATAACTTGGGTTGTTTTCCTCATGTGGAACTTTGTACCCACCGATGTTCTGTCACGAAACGTAGTTTCTGTGGACACAGTACTACTCACCACCTGCGTGCTCACAAGAGGCAATGCTGGAAAGTGGTAAAAGCCAGAGTTGGTAGTCAGAGGCTGGCATTTCTCTCTTACTCACCATGATTCTAGTAAGTACTTAACAGCTTGGGTCCTAGGAACAAGGATACTAGCCTTGCTGACTTCCCAGGCTTGTTCTGGGTACAAATAAATAATTCTCTGTGAAGCCTTTTTGCAAATATCAAGAACTCTACAAATCCACGTGGCTGTGTCAGGAAGTGAACAGGGCTCTTCATTTCCCACGGCAATGACACCCATCTAAAGGACACCGTGACTTCTCTCTCTGCATGTGGAGATTCAGTTTCTTCAAAGAGAAAAATAACACTATAAAAGCTGTAGGGCTTACCTGGAATAATGACACAGGGATTTTTCATAATCTTTATATAAATGTCATTTTTAAAGAAAGAAAAATGGATTATCATTCTTGTTTATTTGTAACTTGAGTTTTATTGTTCACTACCATGCTATTACTCTTCTATACAGACTTGGCATTTGCATTTTAAGTCCAAAGAATGTCTCATTTCTTTATTATATTTAAAACAGAGGTATTACAAAGGAGAAAGTAACAGTGATGCTTTCTATTTAAGTCCATGAAGTAGTTAGTACATGAAGCATTAATCTTTGGCACATGTTTTAAGCATGCAGACAGTATGTTCCACATCTTTTTGTGTTAAAACAGAAAGACATTACAAAGATGAATGCAGAAACAGTAAGCTCTATGGTTTTTTCTAAAAGAAATTTCAGGATATTTACATAGTTTAAAATACTTAACATTTTTCATTTTAAAATAATCCTTGAATTTTCAAACCTAGTACAATGGAGCTGCACTTCATGTGTTTATTCTTAGAATATAGTGCAGCCCTTTCCCTCATCATTTGTTGTTACAGAGGAAATGGGTTCCCGTACACATTAAAGTGGGAAAAAGCTGCATATTTAATTCCAAACAATTCCTTAGACTGGAGGGAACAAGTCTCTTTTGGAGTAGTCATGTTTATTTTATAGTAACTTTGTAGCTGAACAATTTATTATGTTAATACAGAAATACAAAGAGCTTTATCAAACAAAATACTTACTATTTTCTAGCTGCCTTACAGAAATGATTTACTCAAGAAAACAGAACAAAATTTCTCAGTTTCATTAATCAGCTTTGTAAATATTTTGCCAAAGCTTTGTTTTCCTGGGGTGGCGGAAGCAAATAAAAACGTTTAAAAGCTCATATGTGTCTATTGTGTTTTAGCCTGGTGTATTTATTAAGAGTAAATTCTGTGTGTCTTTGCAGTTCATCAATATGTGTATTTAGAAGTTTTTCAAGTTCTTTTGCTCGCTTCTCCTCCTCCAGAAGGAAATGCTGTGTGGCCAGAGAAGCCGGGAAGGAGGTATCTGGGGGAGACTAAAGAGAGAAGAGAAAGTCAGATGAGTAACACGAGGGCTTTTACAATCTTCGTGTTTCTTGGCTTGTGTCACCCCTGACAAGCTGCCAAACACTGCAGCTCTTCTTGAACAATATATCTTAAGCTGAATTCTCTACACCAGTGTAATGTAGTCACTGCTAATGAAGTCCTCAAGGGACAAATTTAAAAACTGGCTTAAAAAGGGGGCTAATGGCTGCATGCAGTTAGTCAGATGAGGCGGGATAAAAGCATGTTTGGTAGGAGGGTAAATATTGTCTGTCCAGTTGCAGCTGAGATCACCTCAGTGATGAGTGCCGGGTTGCACCCTTCATGTGGTGTGGAAGTGCTTAGTTACCTGTGATCTGTCTAGTGCTTATTTACACACACACACACACACACACACACACAATGTGTGACTGAGGAATAAAGAGCAATGATAGATAATTTTACAGTACTTTGTTCAAAATTAATGTTTTAGGTTAATTAAAAAAATAAGTTGGAGAAATTTTTACTTTTGTTTTTTAGTTCTGCAGCACCCCCAGACTCTTCTTCAACTTTTGTTTTATTGGAAGAATGGGATTTTTATAAAGCCTAAGAAGAATCCACGATCGGAACACAGTCCGCAAGCCTGGTCTCTGGCAGGGGCGTATGGACTAGGGCAGAAGGTGGTGGCGTGCAGCCAGCTCACGGGGCAGCCCCAGCGCAGCTGCCGGGCCAGGTACCACTTCTTCACTCAAAGAGAATATGACAGTCTGTGGGGCGTGGGACACTGCTGTTGACCTGGCAAATACATTCTTTTCAATACTCAGTAAGGAGGAAGGTCAGAAGTAGCTAGCATTCTTCTGGGACAGACAACATCCACGTTCTCGCCCCAGCATGATGTTTTATGCTAATGGTGCTGTCATAACATACTCTGGAGGAGCCTGGATCAGCTGGACTTTCCAAAGACTGCAGATACAGTAACACAAGCATCATGCTAAGACATGATGAGCAAGAATCGGTCAGCATGCTGAAGGCTTGGAAAGACAGAGGTACTTCAGAGAGTTAAGAGGGAAACCCCAGAAGCAATTCAGGGCTTGCCACTCTGTTTGTAGGTGTCTGGAGATATGGAGCATGTCAGGACATCTTTTAAGGACAAATTAATGTATCTTGTACTTCTTATCAGTATGAAAGAAGCATAAAGCTTGGCAGGTCTCTTCAAGTTTTGGAGGCAGCATCTTCCACTCTGGGGAGGAATAATCTGAATCATTTATTATGTGACACAGAGGGCTGTTTTGTTTGTTTTTAAGAAGGGCCCAGAGCAAGAAAGGGCTCTGCAGTCAGCTGGGAGTAGGGCACAAGCTGTCTTGCTACTTGGGTGAAATGACTTAGCAGATTTCATACTAGAAGTTGTGGTAAAGAAAAATGGTGGTAGGCTCTTTGTGAAGCCTCTGGCAAGTTTCAAAGGGAAAGCTGTATTACAATCCCTTAAGCCAGGCCATCTGTAGCAGAACATTGTATACTATTTGCAAGACAGTTCCTGTCATGCTCATGAGCCCTGGTTGAGACAGGATGACTTGACCTAGCCTCTGATTTGGCTATTCCAATAGAATTATGCATGGGTCCACTAATACCGTCTCCCTTTACCCAGGTTCATCTAGCTACTGTTCCCATTGAATGTCTGATCTGCTTGCAATAGAGACCAAAGCTGAGCTCCTGATACAGCACCATCCCTCAAGGAGATCAAGCAGACTCTTGGTGGTCCCTCAATCCTTGGAAAGGGCAGAAAGGGCAATAAGCCATCCTTACCAGAACTGATGTGTATCCTACAGTCTGCATCTTCTGCCTGCAGGGCCTTGGCCAGCACCACTGTCTAAGGGCTCACAGAGTAACTGATTGATTGACCTGAGATCCTGACTAATAATAAACAAACCTACTTTACAGCAGAGAAGTATGGCAGTGAGGGCATGATCAGGTGTCCATTGGTTCCACCACATATGGCATATTTGTCTTCAGAGGGTGCTAACCTGATAGGCTTCCCGAAGGCATAGCTGAGGCATTAGCTTGTCAACCATATCCCATGAGCATGGCAGCCATTCTTCAGGACACGGTGTGGACTTTAAACCAATGGTTGTCACAGGCTACTGCATTTGTAACAGTGATCTGGGAACAGAAGGGAGGACGTAGGAATGGCTTCATGCTCTGTTCACCCTCTTGGAGAATTTGTACCTTCTCTCTCTTTAGACTCTGTTGGTCTACAGATCTTCGGTGTCAGAGAAGGAAAGTGAGACCATGGAGTCTCCCAAACTTAAAGCTTTGGCAGCATCTAGTCACAGAACTCTTCACGTTGACAGGTCGGAGGCACAGAAAAGAGGTGCGATACTGGCAGAGGCACCTGACCCCGAGCATCATCAGGGCTGAGACCGTCACTACACGGGGGCAGTGAAGAATACGTCTGGGACTCAGGTAATCCATGGAGGGGCTCTTTCGGTGCTCTCATGCCTAGTTTTAAGTACAGGTGCCAAACCACATCCTGCTAAGGGCACAGGAACCAGGGGCTTACCCCACAAGGCCAGCCATCTGGACCAACAGGAGTGTAGGTTGAGGGGGAAGGGAATCTAGAGAGGGTGGGGAGACTATGAGTGTCAGTTAAGTCCTAGAGACGGCATCAAGGGCTTCAGGTTGTTCCACTCACCCTCCTCCTGTAAGTTTTCCCAGAAATTATGACCCATCAGAATCTTGGAGAAGCTAGGCCTGAATGGAATGAACAAGGTGAAGAGAACATGGATCTGAGTGGTTCAAGCAGGGGACCATAATGGATGCTGCCCATGTCTACCCAGACCCCATCACCAGGCTGGCACATCTATCTCCCAGCTGCCCTGGGTTTTGGCTGCTAACAGCTCACAGGTGGCCCCTTCTCTGGAGATCTGCCCGTGGCTGAACTGGAGCCTCCTGCCTCACCTGGGAAGTTGCAATACCCCCTCTTCTCAGGGGCAGTGACTGATTGACATGGGGATACAAAACACCAGCGGGGAAGATGGTGGAGTAGACAGGCCCTGAGCTCACCTCCTCTCACAGGCATATCAGAATCACAACTGTCTGCAGAGCAACTATCATAGAAAAAGACTGGAATCTATCAGGAAAGATCTACAATGAACGACAGAAGAAGGAACCACAATAAGACAGGTGGGAAGAGTGGATCCGTGGTATAGTGAAATCTCACACCCCCAGGGAGGCGGCTCACACATGGGAGAATAATTAAACTGCAGAGGTTCTCCCACAGCAGACAGCCCTGAGCACCACACCAAGCTCCCCAGCACAGGTAACAGCACTGGGAAGAGGAGCTTCTAGAGCATTTGGCTTTGAAGGCCATCAGGGCTTAATTGCAGGAGCCCCGCAAAACTAGGGGGAAAAAGACTTTACTCTTAAAGGGCTCACACAAAATCTCATGTATACGAGGACCCAGGGCAAGAGCAGTAATTTGATAGGAGCCTAACTTCCTCATGTTCAAGCTGGTTTTAGAAAAGGCAGACGAACCAGAGATCAAATTGCCAACATCCACTGGATCATGGAAAAAGCAAGAGAGTTCCAGAAAAACATCTATTTCTGCTTTATTGACTATGCCAAAGCCTTTGACTGTGTGACTCACAATAAACTGTGGAAAATTCTGAAAGAGATGGGAATACCAGACCACCTGACCTGCCTCTTGAGAAATCTGTATGCAGGTCAGGAAGCAACAGTTAGAACTGGACATGGAACAACAGACTGGTTCCAAAGAGGAAAAGGAGTACGTCAAGGCTGTATATTGTCAACCTGCTTATTTAACTCATATGCAGAGTACATCATGAGAAACGCTGGACTGGAAGAAACACAAGCTGTAATCAAGATTTATGGGAGAAATATCAATAACCTCAGATATGCAGATGACACCACCCTTATGGCAGAAAGTGAAGAGGAATGAAAAAGCCTCTTGATGAAAGTAAAAGAGGAGAGTGAAAAAGTTGGCTTAGAGCTCAACATTCAGAAAACGAAGATCATGGCATCCGGTCCCATCACTTCATGGCAAATAGATGGGGAAACAGTGGAAGCAGTGTCAGACTTTAGTTTTTTGGGCTCCAAAATCACTGCAGATGGTGACTGCAGCCATGAAATTAAAAGATGCTTACTCCTTGGAAGAAAAGTTATGACCAACCTAGATAGCATATTGAAAAGCAGAGACATTACTTTGCCGACTAAGGTCCACCTAGTCAAGGCTATGGTTTTTCCAGTAGTCATGTATGGATGTGAGAGTTGGAATGTGAAGAAGGCTGAGCGCCGAAGAATTGATGCTTTTGAACTGTGGTGTTGCAGAAGACTCTTGAGGGTCCCTTGGACTGCAAGGAGATCCAACCAGTCCATTCTGAAGATCAACCCTGGGATTTCTTTGGAAGGACTGATGCTAAAGCTGAAACTCCAGGACTTTGGCCACCTCATGTGAAGAGTTGACTCATTGGAAAAGACTCTGATGCTGGGAGGGATTGGGGGCAGGAGGAGAAAGGGACAACAGAGGATGAGATGGCTGGATGGCATCACGGACTCGATGGACGTGAATCTGAATGAACTCTGGGAGTTGGTGATGGACAGGGAGGCCTGGCATGCTGCGATTCATGGGATCGCAAAGAGTCGGACACGACTGAGCGACTGAACTGAACTGAATTGGGCCAGATCTACCTGTTGGCCTTGGAGAGTCTCCTGGAGAGGCAGGGAATGGCTGCAGCTCACCCTGGGGACAAAGACACCAGTGCCAGACATATTGGGGAACATTCAACTGCATGAATGCTCTTGGCAGCTGACATCTTGGATCATTAGCACCAAGACCTGGCCCTACCTAACAGCCTGCATGTGACAGTGCTGGGACACTTCAGGCAAAATAACTAACTGGGGCGAAACACAGCCCTACCCATCAGCAGACAAGCTTCCTAAAGACTAAAGGGCACACGGCCACCTGTGGATACACCTAGACAGGGCCTGGACCACCAGAGGGCCAAGACCCAGCTCTACCTACCAGTGGGCAGGCATCAGCCTCTCTTTCTAGAGAGCCTGCACAAACCTCTAGACCAGCCTCATCCACCAGTGAGTAGACACCAGAAGCAAGAAAACTATAATCCTGTAAGGCACGCCAGACCTTCTTGAGACTAGCTGGCCCTGGCCCTGACCACTAGAAGGCTAACACAACCTCCAGACACCTTAGTCCCCATACTCAATGGTATCATGAACTGCCTCCCCGACAATGATCTGAAATGAGCTCTGGGATCCCTGGGCCCTGCATCCAGACTCCAGGAACCAGGTCTGCCTGACAGTAGGTGGGCACTAACCCCAGGATCTGGCTTTACCTGCCAGTGAGTGGGCAAAAGCCTTAGTCTTTGGGACCCTGATCCTGCCCACCAGTGAGCCAGCACTAGCCCCAGCCTCCTTAGGATTACATAACCAGGCACTTCCATGACCATGCCACACTGAACGGCAGCCAGCAAAGTCTACACAAGACAGGGTCTGGCAACCAACCAGACTAGGGACCGACCAAGCTTCCTGGACACCCACACACCCTGCTGGACCCAGGCAGCCCTCTCAGGGGGGAACCTCTAGCTTGGGTGACAACAGGGCAGTGCACTGCTCGGGTCAATACGACGCCTTCTCCAAGGTCAAGCAATGTTAACTGACCTGCTGTATGCATAAAAATACAAATAGCAACTTAGACAAAATGAGCTGGCAGAGGAGTATATTCCAAATGAAGGCATAAGATACATCTTTATAAGAAGAGCTAAGTGATGTGGAGACAGGCAATCTACCCAAGAAAGAGTTCAGAGTAATGATCATAAAGACGCTCAAAGAACTCTGGAGAAGAATGGATGCACAGAGTGAGAAATTAGAAATTAAGAGTTAAAAACTATAAGTAACAACCAAGCAGAGATGAATAATACAACAACTCAAATGAAGAAATACACTACAAGCAACCAATAACAGAATAAAATGATTCAGAAGAATGGATCACTGAGCTAGAAGACAGAGTAATGGAAATCACTGCTGTTGAACAGAAAACAGAATTAAAAGAAATGAGGACAGTTTAACAGACTTCTGGGACAATATCAAGTACACCAATATTTGCATTAAAGAAGTCCCAGGAGGAGAAGAGACAAAAGGGACCCAAGAAGATATCTGGAGATAATAGCTGAAAACCTCCCAAACCTGGGAAAAGAAATAGCTACCCATGTCCAGGAAGTACAGAGATCCCAAACAGGATTAACCCACAGAGTAACACAGTAATCAAAATGAAAAAATTAAAGAGAGAACACTAAAATCAGTAAGGGAAAAGCAAGAAATAAAATGCAAGGGAGTTGCCAAAAGGTTATGAGCTGATTTTTGCAGCAGAAACTCTGCAGTTCAGAAGGGAGTGGCAAGATATATTTAAAGTGATGAAAGGGAAAAGCCTACAACCAAGAACATTCTGCCCAGAAAGGCTCTCATTCAGATTTGATGGAGAGATAAAAAACTTTGTAGACAAACAGAAGCTAAGGGAATTCAGCACCACCAAAGCAGCTTTACAAATATTAAAGGAACATCTTTAGGCGAAAAAGGCCACAACTACAAACAAGAGAATTATGGGAGGAAAAATCTCACTAGTAAAGGAAAACATAAAATAAAGGTAGGAAATCATCCACACACAAAGCTAGCAGGGAGGTTAAAGGACAAAAGTAGTAAAATCATATATTTCTACAATAAGCAGTTAAGAGGTACACAGAGCAATTAGATATAGAAATGATATTAAAAATATGGTAACTGTGAGGGAAGGAGAGTACAAATGCAAGGCATTTTAAATGTGTTTCAAATTAGAGATTAGCAACTTAAAACATTTATACATAACTATATGTAAGGACTGCTATATATATATATATATATATATATATATATATATATATATAACTATATATATATAGACTGCTATACTAAAACCTCATTGTAACTACAAATGAAAAATCTATGCTAATACACACAAAAAAGAAAAAGGAGTCCGGTCATAACAGTAAAGATAGTGATCAAATCACAAAAGATAAAGGAAATAAAAGACCTACAAAAACAAATCTCAAACAACTAACAAAATGGCAATGAGTACATACATATCAATAATCACCTTAAATATAAATGAACTAAATGCTCCAACCAAAACACACAGACTGTCTGAATGGATCAAAAGATCCAAGATCAAAAGACTGGCATATTGCTGCCTATAAGAGGCCCATTTCAGATCTGGAGACACATACAAACTAAAAGTGGGGGGATGGAAAAAGATATTCTATGCAAAAGGAACTCGAAAGCCAGACTTGCAATACTTATATCAGACAAAATAGACTTTAAAATGAAGACTGTTACAAGAGACAAAGGATACTACATAATGATTAAAGGATCAATCAAAGAAGAAGATATAACAACTGTTAATATATATGCACCCAACATAGAAGCATCTCAATATATAAGGCAGATGTCAACAGACATAAAAGGAGAAATTGACAGTAATACAATCTTCCAACAACACAAAAGCAGACTCTACACATGGACATCACCAGATGGTCAACACTGAAATCATATTGATTATACTCTTTGCAGCCAAAGATAGAGAGGCTCTATACAGTCAGCATAAACAAGACCAGGAGCTTGACTGTGGCTTAGATCATGAACTCCTTATTGTCAGATTCAGACTTAAATTGAAGAAAGTAGGGAAAACCACTAGACCATACAGGTATGACCTAAATCAAATCCGTTATAACTATATAGTGGAAATGAGAAATAGATTTAAGGGACTAGATATGATAGACAGAGTGCCTGATGAACTATGGACGGAGGTTCGTGACATTGTACAGAGACAGGAATCGAGACCATCCCCAAGAAAAAGAAATGCGAGAAAGCAAAATAGCTGTCTGAGGAGGCCTTACAAATCGCTGTGAAAAGAAGGGAAATGAAAAGCAAAGGAGAAAAGGAAAGATATACCCATTTGAATGCAGAGTTCCAAAGAATAGCAAGGAGAGATAAGAAAGCCTTCCTCAGCGATCAGTGCAAAGAAATAGAGGAAAACAATAGAATGGGAAAGACTAGAGATCTCTTCAAGAAAATTAGAGATACCAAGGGAACATTTCATGCAAAGATGGGCTCGATAAAGGACAGAAATGGTATGGACCTAACAGAAGCAGAAGAGATTAAGAAGAGGTGGCAAGAATACACAGAAGGACTGTACAAAAAAGATCTTCACAACCCAGATAATTATGATGGTGTAATCACTCACACTCACCTAGAGCCAGACATCCTGGAATGTGAAGTCAAGTGGGCCTTAGAAAACATCACTACAAACAAAGCTAGTGGAGGTGATGGAATTCCAGTTGAGCTATTTCAAATCCTGAAAGATGATGCTGTGAAAGTGCTGTACTCAATATGTCAGCAAATTTGGAAAACTCAGCAGTGGCCACAGGACTGGAAAAGGTCAGTTTTCATTCCAATCCCAAAGAAAGGCAATGCCAAAGAATGCTCAAACTACTGCTCAAAATTCTCCACGCCAGGCTTCAGCAATACGTGAACTTCCAGATGTTCAAGCTGGTTTTAGAAAAGGCAGAGGAACCAGAGATCAAATTGCCAACATCTGCTGGATCATGGAAAAAGCAAGAGAGTTCCAGAAAAACATCTATTTCTGCTTTATTGACTATGCTAAAGCCTGGCACTGTGCAGATCACAAAAAACTCTGGAAAATTCTGAAAGAGATGGGAATACCAGGCCACCTGACCTGCCTCTTGAGAAACCTGTATGCAGGTCAGGAAGCAACAGTTAGAATGGGACATGAAACAACAGACTGGTTCCAAATAGGAAAAGGAGTACATCAAGGCTGTATGTTGTCAGCCTGCTTATTTAACTTATATGCAGAGTACATCATAAGAAATGCTGGGCTGGAAGAAACACAAGCTGGAATCAAGATTGCTGGGAGAAATATCAATAACCTCAGATATGCAGATGACACCACCCTTATGGTAGAACGTGAAGAAGAACTAAAGAGCCTCTTGATGAAAGTGAAAAGAGGAGAGTGAAAAAATTGGCTTAAAGCTCAACATTCAGAAAACGAAGGTCATGGCATCTGGTCCCATCACTTCATGGCAAATAGATGGGGAAACAGTGGAAACAGTGTCAGACTTTATTTTTGGGGGCTCCCAAATCCCTGCAGATGGTGACTGCAGCCATGAAATTAAAAGACGCTTACTCCTTGGAAGCAATGTTATGACCAACCTAGATAGCATATTGAAAAGCAGAGACGTTACTTTGCCAACAAAGGTCCATCTAGTCAAGGCTATGATTTTTCCAGTAGTCATGTATGGATGTGAGAGTTGGACTATAACGTAAGCTGAGCACCAAAGAATTGATGCTTTTGAACTGTGGTGTTGGAGAAGACTCTTGAGAGTGCCTTGGACTGCACGGAGATCCAACCAGTCCATCCTAAAGGAGATCAGTCCTTGGTGTTCATTGGAAGGACTGATGCTAAAGCTGAAACTCCAATACTTTGGCCACCTGATGCGAAGAGGTGACTCATTTGAAAAGGCCCTGATGCTGGGAGGGATTGGGGGCAGGAGGAGAAAGGGACGACAGAGGATGAGGTAGTTGGATGGCATCACTGACTCAATGGACATGGGTTTGGGAGGACTCCGGGAGTTGGTGATGGACAGGGAGGCCTCGTGTGGTGCAGTTCATGGGGTCGCAAAGAGTCAGACACGACTGAGCGACTGGACTCAACTGAACTGACAATAAGAGTGGGGCACTTTAACACCTCACTTACCTCAAAGGAAAGACTGTCCATACAGAAAATCAATAAACACAGGTCTTACATACCACATTAGACCACATGCACTCAACTGATATTTATGGACATTCCTTCCAAAAGCAGCAGAATACACATTCTCTTGAAGTGCACATGGAACATTCTCCAGGACAGATCACATGCTAGGCTAAAAAACAAGCTTGATAAATTTAAGAAAACTGAAATCATGTCATGCATCTTTTCTGATCACAACACTATAAGACTAGAAATAACTATAAGAAAAAATTTGCAACAAACACAAAAATGTAGAGGCTAAACAATAGGCTATTCAACAACCACTGAAGAAATCAGAGGAAATCAAAAAATACTAGAGACAAATGAAAATGCAAACGTGACAATCCAAAAGCTTATGGGATGCAGAAAAACAGTTCTAACAGGGACTTTTACAGCAATACAACCTTGCCTCAGAAAAGAATAGAAATCTCAAATAAGCAACTCAACCTTACACCAAAAACAACTAGAGAAAGAAGAACAAAGTAAAAGTTAGTATAAGGAAAGAAATTTAGATCAGAGCAGAATTAAATGAAATAGAGGCTAAAAAACAACAGAAAAGATCAATGAAGATAAAATCTGGTTCTTCAAAAAGATATAATTAATAAACTTTATAGCCAGACTCATCAACAGAAAAAGAGAAAGAGCCCAACTCTTAGAAATGAAAAAGAAAAAGATACAAACAATACCACAAAAATACAAAGAACCTTAAGAGACTATTAACAAGCAATTATATGCCAATAAAACGGAAAACCTAGAAAAAATTCTTAGAAAGGTACCATCTCTCAAGACTGAATGAGGAAGAAACAGAAGACACGAATAGACCAATTACAAGCACTGAAATTAAATCAGTAATTTTAAAGCTTCCAATAAATCAAAGTCCAGGACCAAATGGCTTCACCGGTAAATTCCACCAAACATTCAGGAAAGAGTTAAGACCTATCCTTCTGAAACTGTTCCAAAAAATTACAGAGGAAGGAACACTTCTAAACTCATTCTATGAGGCCACCATCACCCTGATACCAAAACCAGACAAAGATATCACAGAAAAAAACAAAACTACAGGCCAATATCACTGATGAACATATATGCAAAAATCCTCAACAAAACACTAGCAAACCAACTCCAACAATATTCCACCATCATTTTTCAATACATTCAAATCAATCAATGTGATATACCACATTAACAAATTGAAGAATAAAAACCATATGATCATCCCAATAGATGCAGAAGGAGCTTTTGATAAAATTCAACATTCATCTATGATAAAAACTCTCCAGAAAGTGAAAGAAACCTCAGTGTCATAAGGGGCATACATGACAACCCCCCAGCTAACATCATACTAAATGGTGAGAAGCTGGAAGCATTCCCTGTAAGATCAGGAACAAGACAAGGACGTTCACTCTTGTCACATTTATGCAACATGGTTTTAGAAGTCCTAGCCACAGCAATCAGACAAAAAAAAAAAAAAAAAAAAAAAAGAAATAAAAGATTCCAAATTGGAAAGAAGTAAAACTGTCACTGTTTGTAGATGACATGATGCTATACATAGGAAATCCTAAAGATGCTACCAGTAGACTAGAGCTCATTAATGAATTTCGTAAAGTTTCAGGATATGAAATTAATATACAGAAATCTGTTGCATTTCTATGTACTAACAATGAAATATAAGAAAAAATTAAGGAAACAATCATATTTACTATCACATCAAAAAGAATAAAATACCTAGGAATAAACCTACCTAAGGAGGCAAAAGAACTATACTCCAAAAACTATAAGACAATAATGAAAGAATTGAAGATCACACAAACAGATGGAGAGATATACCATGTTCTTAGATTGGAAGAATGAACATTGTTAAAAGTACCGTACTACCCAAGGCAATCTACCAATTCAATGCAATTCCTATCAAGTTACTAATAGTGTTTTTGACATAACTAGAACAAAGAATTTTTAAAATTTGCATGGAAACACAAAAGTCTCCAAATAGCCAAAACAATATTGAGAAAGAAGAATGGGGCTGGAGGAATCATACTCCCTATGAAGCTACCGTAATTAAGGCAGTATGGTACTGGCACAAAAACAGACACATAAATCAACGGAACGATAGAAAGCCCAGAAATAAATCCATACATTTATGATCAGTTAATCTATGACAAAGGAGGCAATAATATACAATGGATAAAAGATAGTCTCTTCAATAAATGGTGCTAGGAAAACTAGACAGCTACAGGTAAAAGACCGAAATTAGAAGATTCTCTATCACTATATACAAAAATTAAAAATGGTTTAAAGATCTAAATGTAAAACCAGATACTATAAAACTCCTATAGGAAAACATAGGCAGAATACTCTATGACATAAACTGCAACAATATCTTTTTGGATATATCTCCTAAAGCAATGGAACAAAAGAAAAAATAAATAAGTGGGACCTAATAAACCTTAAAAGCTTTCTCAGGAAAGGAAACAATGAAGAAAATGGAACTACAACCTACAGAATGAGGGAAGATATTTGCAAGCAATGTGACCAACAAAGCCCTAATTTCTAAAATATCCAAACTACTTACACAGCTCAATGACAAAACAAACAAAAAATCAAAGCAAAAAATGAGTAGAAGACCTAGATAGACGTTTCTCCAAAGAAGACAATACCGATGGTCAACAAGCACACGAAGAGATGCTCAATAGAGCTAATTATTTGTTGTTGTTTAGTTGTTAGGCCATGTAGATCTTTTTGTGACCCCATAGACGGCATTGCTAACTATTAGAGAAATGCAAATCAAAACTACAATGAGGTACTACCTCACACAGGTCATAATGGCCATCAACAAAAAGTCTACAAATAATAAGTGCTGGAGACGGTGTGGAGAAAAGGGAACCCTCCTACACTGCTGGTGGGAACGTAATGGTGCAGCCACTGTGGAGAATAGTATCGAGGTTCCTTAAAAAACTGAAAACAGGGTTACTATCTGATCTAGCAATCCCATTCTTGGACATACATCTGGAAAAGATGAAATCTCTAATTTATAAAGATATATGCACCCCAGTGTTTATAGCAGCACTATAACAGTTTATAACAGTCAATACATGGAAGCAACCTAAGTAATGAATAGATGAAGAATATGCGTCATGTATCTACATACACACACACATAACCCACACAACGGAATATTACTCAGGCATAAAAAAGAATGAAATGATTCAATTTGTAGCAACATGGATGGATCTAGAGATTATCATAGTAAATGATGTAAGTCAGACAAAGGCAGATGTTATATGTCACTTATTACTGGAATCTTAAAAAAAATGACATAAATGAATTCATTCAGAGCAGAAATAGACTCACAGACATAGAAAACAAACTTATGGTTATCAAAGAGGAAAGTAGGGGAGGGATAAATTGGGAATTTGGGATTAACAGATACAGACTACTTGTATAAAATAAAAACAAGGACCTACTGTTTAGCACAGGGAACTATATTCAATATCTTGTAATAACCTATAATGGAAAAGAATCTAAAAAAAATAGACATGCATATATAACTGAATTACTCTGCGGTTCACTGGAAACACTGTAAATCAATATACTTCAACAGAAAACAAACAAACCCACACTGGCCAAACTTTTTATCTCCAGGGGAACCGACTCTTTTGTACAAGCCATGTTCCAAGCTCCTGGTGAGACCAGACTAAACTAATCTCTAATTAAGATCTCATCTTATGTAGCCTTCTTCCCCTCCCCTAGCCTGCTTCCCTCATTCCTTCAACTGAGAATACTCCCTTAGTAAACCACTTGTACAAGAATCTTCATCTCAGGTTCTAGGAAACCTGACTTCAGACCGATCAGTTCCTAGATTCTGCCTCGAGTGACTGAATGACATCAATGCTAGTTATGGAGGGACAAAGGAAAGACAGTAAAAGAGGCCCATTAAGGGTAATGTCTTAGTTACTTTTGATCCCCCAGATTCTAGCACAGGTATGCTTTCAACAATTTTTTGAATTAATATATTAATGAAGGAATATATTCAACTCTGAATAATGCTGAGTTAGAGGTGACTTGGGACACAGATTGTCAAGTAGACAGTGGGATATATCAGTCCTGATTTCAGAAGACAGGTGTGGACCAGAGCAGTATATTTGGAAGTTATAGGTAACAATTAAAGCTGTGACTCTGATTGAAATCATCCAAGACCTGAAAATAAAAGAAGAGGAAGAAATGGAAAGCTGGAATCTTGGGGAACACTTCATTTTAGGCACCCACTCCCACGGTCACATTCTTGACACTGTCATCAGTGATAACTGCATTACTTACTAATAGAGATTTTATGTAACCCACCTAGTATGCTTCCAACTGACTTAGTCTAGTATTCCCACTCTCTCATATCTCTCTTTTCTAACTCTGCTCACATTCCATATCCATCACGACAGCCATTCAGCAACTGGTCCCTCCCTTTATTCTAGCTCCATGCTAGACACATGGTAAAACTCAGGCCTAATTAAAACTGCTTGCACCAAGCATATACCTGAGCGGTTGAATGCTGGGCAAGTGAATGGAGGAGAAATTACATCATACAGGGACTAGTATCACTTAGAATTCATGAGCACAAATTCACATGGTTAGTTAGCACGGCCTGGCCGTTCTCCTGCACGTCCCTAGTATTCTCACTTTCTTAATCACGGCCACGCAGCCTTGCCTCTTTCTCAGGACCTTCATCCCTCCATGCCACTCGCACTTAGAGCCGTATTTTAGGCCACACTGTTTCAGAGACCCTTCCTTCTAACCACACTGTAGATTTTATTCCTTCTTACCTTCGTAATGACCTTGCTTCTATAAATAAACCTCACCCCTTGGGTCCCACTCCACCTCTTTCACCACCAGACGTTCCTCCTTCTTTGAAGATTCCCATTGCAGCACTAAACATTATGGTCTAAGGCTTTGTCTTGGGACACCATCTCCACTTACACTCTTCTAAGTATTATCATCTAGTCTGATAGATTTAAGTATCAGCCTCACACAGATTAAAATGCCCCTTTTTTATTTCCAGCTCTGGTCTATTCCTTGAACACCAGATTCATATATCCTATTGCTTGTTTAATTTGCACGTTTAGTACACACTTAAGTTTAAATGTCTAACCTGGAATTAATGAATTTTCTCTACTAACACTGCTCCTTCCTAGTCTTCCACATCAGAGACTGGTGCTACTATGTGCCTGAGACTCAAGCAGAGATCCTTCGAGTCATCTCTGAGTCTTTTCTTTCCACAGCCAATCCACCGTCAAGTCTCATTTGCTCTCCAAAATATTTCCTGGATCCAACACCTCCTGGCTCTGCCTCCACTGTTAGCAAGCCAGCAGTACCATCTCTTGCTTTGACTATTGAAATAGTCTGACAGTTGTTCTCTCCACTGCTACCTCTGCCCATCTATAATTTATTTGGCAATCAAATGGATCTTCACAAAAATTTAAAAACAGATTATATTCTCTACCATTTGCAACTTGCTCATGGTTTCCCACTGCTTTAAAATAAACTCCCAATTGCTTCCTATGGCCACTGTCTCTACAGACCTGCAGTTCTCCTGCCTGTCTCTCTGTCCCTATTTCATTACACACTTCTTAACTCCAGACCACACACTTCCCCTTTTCTGGTTCTCAAACTTAACAAACTTTGTTTTGCCAAACAGATTTGACCCGGTCATTCCATCTGCCCAAAACTCTCTACTTCCAGATTTTTGTAAGGCTGGATCCTTTTTTGTTATTTAAGTTTCAACCAAAATGTTCCCTTCACAGTAATCATTTTCCTAGCCACTTGACCTAAAGTCATCCCCCACACTGTCATCACTTCCTATCACATCATTTGCTATCTTTTCATCAATTTTTATAGTATTTATAACTTTTTGATTTTTTGTTTCTAGTCATTAACTGTTCCCTCTTTTTTGAGATAAAATTTATATAAAGTAAGACTAACCATCTCAAAATGAACAATTTGGTGTGGATTTAGGATAGTCACAGCATATTAAAACCACAACTCTATCTAGTTTCAAAGCATTTTCATCATCCCCAAAGGAAGCTGTACCCATCAAGCCTTGCTCCTTGGCTTTCCCATCCTGTTATACTCCTGGCAACCACCAACCTGCAATCTGTTTTAATCGGATTTACCTATTATGGGCATTTTTATGCAACATATAACCTTTTGTGTCTGGTTTCCTTCAGGTAGCATGATATTATCCAGGTTCATCCACGTTACAGCATGTATCAGCACTTCTCTCCTTTTCATGACTGAATAGTATTCCACTGTGTATACATACCACTCTTTGTTTATCCATTCACCCACTGATGGAGTTCCCCTCTTTTTTCACCAGACTGTAGACTTGTCTGTCTCATCAATGAGTGTTTAGAACAGAACCTGCCATGTAGTGAGTGCTCAATACATGTTCACTCCATCAGTGACTGAGTGAATGATAAACACTAGTAGTTAAGGGACAGGTATACCGAGGGAGAACCTTGGAAGCAGACTGGGAAAGAGTGATCAGAAAGGCAATGGGACAATCAGTGGACAATAGTGTCTTAGAAGTCAGAGAATGTGATATCAAGAGAAAAAGATTAAGGAAGATGAGTTCTTTAAATTGTCTATTTAATTAACAACGAGGATGTCATCGGTGGTCCAAGCAGGAACAGCACTGATGCGGAATAAAGAATGCAACAGTGGATGGAAGTCACTGAACTCAGAATGGCAGTCTGGGCCGTGTCTTTCAGGAGCCTCCAGAGCTGCCATCACAGCCAAAGTTCCCTGTGCCCAGACCTACAACAGTAGAGAATTTTCTTTGCTGGATGACTCTGTAGTCATGAGCTCCTCAAGTAACAATACAGAATTTTAGAGGTGGAAAGAAATCCAGCGTTCATTAAGTTATACAATAGATACTCTTGCATGTCTCTTTTGTGCCTACTAGCGCCACACATTATTTTAGGTGCTAGGGTTAAAATAGCAAACAAAAATAGAAAAAATCCTACTTTAATGGAGCTTAAATTCTAGAGGAAGGAGGCAAACAAAATGTTATAATTAAGTGCTATGGATAAAACAAAAAAATAGAATATGATGAGGGAGGTGCTACTGTTCCTCGGGTGTTTCTGATGAGGTGATACTGAAGCAGAAACTAATCACCCTAAAGTCACCTGATATTAGAACAGTGAAGTCACATCACGTGCATGCTCGGTCATATCCGACTCTTCGCGACCCCATGGTCTGTAGCCCACCAGGCTCTTCTGTCCGGGGAGTTTTTTCAGGCAAGAATACTGAAGTAAGTTGCAATGAAGGCTTTAGCAATTTATCACTTTTTTTCCCCCTCTTGCTGGGTTGGAGTATGTGTTTACTTTGGAGTCCTTAAAGAGAGAAGTTTTGTTGATACAGAACTTGCTAAGTCCTCTTGGAGGTTCCCTTAGCTTAAATGAGGAAGTTTATTTACTTTATTGTTATGGAATTTTATTCTGTTCAGATAATTTTGACATTTTATGTTGAGATGAAACAAAAGAGCATTGCTGGGCTTTCAGTTCAGTTCAGTTCAGTGGCTCAGTCATGTCCGACTCTTTGTGACCCCATGAACCGCAGCACCCCAGGCTTCCCTGTCCATCACCAACTCCCGGAGTCCACCCAAACCCATGTCCATTGAGTTGGTGATGCCATCCAACCATCTCATCCTCTGTCGTCCCCTTCTCCTCATGCCTTCAATCTTTCCTAGCATCAGAGTCTTCTCAGATGAGTCAGCTTTTCACATCAGGTGGCCAAAGTATTGGAGTTTCAGCTTCAACATCAGTCCTTCCAATGAACACTCAGGACTGATCTCCTTTAGGATGGACTGGTTGAGATCTCGAAAACTTCCAGAGTTGATGGTTTTAAGTCTTCCTCTTCCACAACAGCTTAAATTTTACTACCAGCCTCTCCCAAAGCAGCTGACAGATTTCAGAAAGGCAGAGAAGTGTTCATGGCATGCCTCACCCAGCTCAAACATTTTCTGTTTTTTTTTTGTTGTTGTTGTTATTGTTGTTTATTTTTATTACTTGTACCCAATATTGGTATATCATGGACAGGCAGTGAAAAATTACATAATACACTTTGAATACAAGTGAAGGTAACTGTAAGAACATTACTAATTTCTGAGATAAAAAACCTACATATCTTTAAAAAATGTGATTATGTTCAATAAATCAAATCACAAGGTAGAATATTTCAGCAAAGAACTGGAAACTAAAAAAAAAAAATCCAAATGAAAATTCAAGAACAGAAAAAGAAAAATTAACCTACAGTATGAGGCCATTTCCTCAAGGCTCTTTATACACAGAAAACAACACAGGAAAGAAAACAGGGAATGCAGAATTTAAAACCTTTCCCACCTGTTTTACCAGGACAGCATAATTGGGTACCAAAGCTTGACAAGGATAACAGTGAAACATTACAGGCTAATTTCTCTCATGAACATAAAGCAAAACTCTAAACCAATATGAACAGATCAAATCCAGTGATCGAGTGTGGTTTATTCTAAGAATTCCAAGGTTGGGTTAACAATCTAACATGAAGAAAAAAAACGCCACATTAACAGATCAAAGGAGAAATTATATGGTCATTTCAACAGCAGGGGAAAAAGCAATTGATAAATTCAATACCAACTTGTGAAAACAAATTTAGCAATCTAGGAATAAAAGGAACTTCTTAATCTTTTAATAAGAAACCTGCAAAATATTTACAGCAAATATTATGCACAATGGTGACATATTGAATGTTTTCCCTTTGCAACTGAAAATGAGAGAAAGATGCTGGCAATATCACTTCTACTGCTTTACATTTACTAGAGGTCCTTGTGTACAGTAAGGCAAGAAAAAGAAAAAACAGGTATAAATATTTGAAAGTAAGAAGTCTGCTGCTGCTAAGTCACTTCAGTCGTGTCTGACTCTGTGCAACCCCATAGACGGCAGCCCACCAGGCTCCTCCATCCCTGGGATGCTCCAGGCAAGAACACTGGAGTGAGTTGCCATTTCCTTCTCCAATGCATGAAAGTGAAAAGTGAAAGTGAAGTCGTTCAGTCATGTCCGACTTTTAGCGACCCCATGGACTGCAGCCTACCAGGCTCCTCCATCCATGGGATTTTCCAGGCAAGAGTACTGGTTTGGGGTGCAATTGCCTTCTCCGAAAGTAGGAAGTCTAGCTATCATTATTTTGATTCTGAGCATAGAAAATCCAAAAGAATCTATAGAACTGGGAAACACTGTGTGCTTAGTTACTCAGTTGTGGCTGACTCTTTGCATTCCTACGGACTGTAGCCTGCCAGGCTCCTTTGTCCATGGGGATTCTCTAGACAGGAATACTGGAGTGGGTTGCCATGCCCTCCTCCAGGGGATCTTCCTCACCCAGGGATCGAACCCAGGTCTCCCGCATTGCAGGTGGATTCTTTACCGTCCAAGCCACCAGGGAATTTTGATTCTAAGCAGAGAAAATCCAAAAGAATCTATAGAATTGGAAAGCATATATAAATCAAATTGAAAATTTCCATGGGAAACGGGACTGAGGTTGTTCCTTGCACCATATGCAAAAATTGATTCCAGGTCTATACTTAAGTTAAAAAAAAAAAAAAGAGAGAGAGAGAGCCAAAGCTTCTAAAAGATAACATAGATACTATTTTTATAACTTTGGGACAGGCAAAAGTTGTAAATAAGACACCAAAAATATCAAGCATAAGGAAAAATATTTATAAGTATGAACACATTAAAATTAGGAACTTCTGGTTATCAAAACATTCTATTAAATGAGAAGGCAAGTATGAATGGGAGAAGATATTTGCAATCCCTATAACCTATAAACATCAAAGGGTTTAAATCTAGAATATACAAAGAACTCCTATAAATCAATAAGACAATTCAATAGAAAATTAGACAAGCATATCAAATAGATATCAAATATCAAAATAGTCAATAAATTTATGAAAAGGCACTCACCTCATTAGTCTCCAGGAAATAAGAATTAAAGTCACAATAAGATGTTAGGATCCACTGACCAGGGGCTTCGCAGGTGGCGCTAGTGGTAAAGAACCTGCCTGTCTAACGCAGGAGATAGAGACCCCGGTTCAATCCCTGGGTCAGGAAGATCCCCCGGAGGAGGGCATGGCAACCCACTCCAGTATTCTTGCCTGGAGAATCCCATGGACACAGGAGCCTGATGGGTTACAGTCCATGGGGTCACAAAGAGTCAGACACGACTGAAGCGACTTAGCATGCATGCATGCACCCACTGACCATAAAAGTTAAAATTAAGGCCAATAACAGTTAAAAACTGTTGGAAAGAATACAGAAGAGGATAATACTCATACACTGCTTGTAGGGCTGTGAACTGACTCAAACAGGAAGAGAGCCTGACAGTACCTGCTAAAGCTGACCTTGTGCATATTCCATGTCCTAGCAACTCTGGGTGAGGTGGCTCAGTGGTAAAGAATCCACCTGCCAATGTAGGAGACATTGGTTTGATCCCTGGGTCAGGAAGATCCTCGGGAGAGGGAAATGGCAACCCACTCCAGTATTCTAGCCTGGGAAATCCCATGCACAGAAGAGCCTGCCAGGCTATAGTCCACGGACTTGCAAAGACACAACTTAGCAACTAAACAACAACAATGACCTAGCAATTCCATTCTTAGGTATAGATCCAATGGAAACGTGTACACATGTGCACCAAAGGACACTGACAAGAATGTTTTTAGGAAAAGTATTTGTAATCACCTCTGAGCAGGAAATAATTCAAATGTACGTCAATAGTGGAATGGATAAATCGTATCATTATGGATAATGGTATCATTATATATGGTCTTTATATATAATGTAATACTAATAGAGAAACAAAAATGGATAAACTACAGCCAACAATGTGGATAATGACTCTCATCAAACAATGTTGAAACAATGGTGGGAGAAAGAATCCATACAAGAGAACACATGCAGCGTGATACCATTTATCTAAAATTTACAAATGGCTACAACCAAGCTTTGACCTTAAAGGCTAGGACAGTGGTTATCTTGGGAGCAGGCTGGAGTGACTGGAAGGGCGTGGGAAGGGGGCCTCTGGAACACTACTAATGCTCTGTTCATTGCCTAGGTGGCAGTTGCACTGCTCTGTTGCCTTTTCAATAATTCATCAAGCTGTCCAATTCTGATTTGTGCATCTTTCTGTATGTATGTCAGAGTCAGTAAAAGAGATTTTTTTTAAACAGTCACAAAAGATCACTTGCAGCTCTTTAAAATATACAGATCTTTGAGGCTCATGGAATGTCCAGAAGTGACTTGCATATTTAAACGTCACCAGTAATTTCAGCCTGTACTTGAGGTGAAATACTTCACAAAACATTATGGATGCTTTTCCTTCTATAGACAGTCACAGCTGAATTACTTGCAGACCCATCGTGGAGTCTTATTCAAAGAGCAATATATATTTTTTTAACTACTGTGTACACATCAGTAACATCAGTATCAGTGTAGGAGTATTCATTCCATAAAGGAAAAAAATAGTAACCAATAATCAGCAACTCACCATGGGGAATACCTCATCATCACTAACCAAAGGACTGGTTATTTCTTTGGTTTGAAATGGCAAAGATGGCAATGGAGGTGTTGCACTTCTGTCTGGCTCACGATCGTGGTTAAATCTAAAAGAGAAGGACTAGTTGTCATTATTGCTACCAAGGACACCTGTTTATTTATGGAGCTAAGAATTTAAATTTCTCCAATTTCTAACTGTGAGGAAAGCACAACAAAATATTTGGGCTTGTTATCTGGGTATTTCTTTGAAAATAATTTTGCTGACAATTTCTATTCCACTTAAAAGACTTAGAATAATTAATAATGAAGCAGGAAACTTTCATAATTGTTAAAAATATTCTGCCATTCTTATTGCCTATATTGTTTCTCTTTCTATGTTTTACTGTTTTGTCTCTTTGCTATTTAATTAAATAGCATTAAGCCTGTTTGAAAAAATTTTTTAAACAGCTAACATAGCTGCCCTTGACAATTCTAAATAGATACTCTTTTTCTATTCTCATTTTACTTAACCTCACTGGCTTTCTTAACATAATCGTTCTTCTCTTTTTTTCACACTAGAATAAGTCTCTGTACAATAATAATAATTCTAATTTATGTAGAGTTTAATAATTCATAGTATATTTACAATTTACATTATCTCCTACACTCTTCCACACTTAGTTGTATGACCTTGAGCAACAGGTAACTATATTTACCTGTAACTTTAATTTTTTCATTTATAAAAAAGGGTTGTTATAAGAATTGAACTCCACAGTTTGATGAAAAGCACAATATAGAATTTGTTGTTTGTGCCAAAATATAGGGTAGAAGATTAGACTGAATAAAATACCAGTGGGATTTTAAACTTTGGTGTGCTGACTAAACAAATGAATAATAAAATAAACAAACCAACTTACCCTAAAATTTTACACAAAAAGGTCCTACCAGAATGGGCTGTTTGGAACTAAATAAGTATCTTCTCTGAACATTAATTCATGAAAATGGGGTTTAATCAAAATCATCAAAGACCATGGAAGTATAAAAATCCTTTCAATTTAAAGTTACTTATTTTTACTAACAATTCAAATTCTCTACAGGTATTGATCAACCATTTTCAAAGTCTTCATATTTTAACTTTACACAGTTTAAAAAATTTACATTATTTTTCTCTGTTCTTATCTAAAGACTATCTACCTATATAGACTTCTTTTATTATGCAAACATTTTCAAAGCTATGCATACAAATAGCAATAAAAGTTAAGTGAGGCATCTGTAAACTAGTACATAAAAACAAACAAAACATGCTTTCCATTTTTACTTATCTTGAAATAGATCTTTTTTTTTAATCCATTCTTCCAAACCATAATTACCATGGAAACAGAACAGCAAATTAAACTGAAATAACATGGTTTATGATGTGCAAAATAAAATGAAACATCCCACAATTCAAATAGAATTATAACAATTGCCTTGTACATCTGCATAGAATATTCAGTTGAACCTTTTAATCTGAATGAGTCCATCTATACTTCAAAGCACAGTAGAAAAAAATAAGATAATTATAGAAATGGTTCAAGAAATATACATCCCTCTGTAATCTCAATTATACAGAGATTTCAGGGAAAGTATTATTTGCCCTAAATTATCTAAATAATTATCTCAATTATCCATTTTGCTTTGGATGTATAGATACAACTTTATGGTGCTAATTACTAAAATTTATATATGAACATTTTCTTTATTGTAAGATCAATAAAGTGTGCAGAGAATGAAAGGAAAGACTACATTACAAAGCAAAGCACTTTTGCTTTAAATCATCTTTATATGACAGAAAAGTTCTTCTAGAATACAGCTATTCAAATACTTCATAAAACCACCTTGCAAAAAAAATGCTAAGTATATCAATTGAAAACCTATCTTAAAAATTATTTCAGAAAGCTTTTATTACCATCTCACAAGCTGGTCTGTTCAGTTAGCTTTTCCATAGACCCTATTGCAAGGCCTCTCCTTGCTTTGCCAGGAGGGCAGAAGCCGGCGTCTTTGCTGGAGAGAGCTCTACCCAACTCGAGCTGGCTTGAAGGCTGAGCCAACAGCACAATTTACAGAGCCGTCCGTCTACACAGCCATTCCTGGCCCTCCATTGAGTTTACAAGCCTCTCTGGGCTACATACAGACATACAGCGTACCGTCTTCAGCATGAAAGGGGATACCTTCACAAACTAAGCTGATTTAGCACTTCTGGCCTACCCTTCTAACACTCCACATAACACACCTTATTCCATGCACCTTATTAACACACCTTATTCCTAGCCTGGAACTCTTCAGGGTACTGTGTTTTTCTCTCCTGAGCAAGACCCTCGTGCAAAATGGACTCAGCTTACTTTTTTGCTTCTAGATAAATAACTATTCATTCCTTGGCAAGGGATCCTGTAGAGTGATTATGAAAAACCTGACTTCATGGTGTTTTAGTATTAGAAACTTTAATTTGCTGACTAGACCTGAAGCAATTTTATTGATTAGCTTGTGATTACCAATATCTTTCCAGTACATGATATAATTCTTAAAGCCATATATTCAGTTTTAAGTATGAACTGTATATAGAGATAAAACTCCATCATACACTACAAAACTGATTTGCCATTAAAATTAGTTATATTTAATAGTTCTGGATACCACTATTCTAAGTTAGCTTGCAAATGATCCTTAAAGTTCAAAACTCTAACTTAATTCTAAAAACACTGAAAACATTGACTACCTCATTGCCAGATTCAGTCTCATCTCATTCATTAGCATTGTTTGTGCGTTTCTGGTCCCATCACACCACTTGCAGGATCTCAGCCCCCTGACCCGGGACTGAACCTGGGCCACAGCAGTGAAAGCCTGGAATCCTGACCATTAGGCCACCAAGGAACTCCATTAAGTCTTTTAAAGTGCTGAATAACTTTTTATTGGAAAAGAAATCCTTTGAAATATCCTAAAATGCTTCACATTTTAAGTGGATGAGCACAAAAATCTTATCACTTCTAACATGAGTGAAAAGCAACAAAAACCGAGTTAACTTCCAAGTAGACAAAAGATTATTTTAATAAGATACAAATCTTCCTCAGTCACAAGCAAGAAGAGGTTAAAAATTAGTCTACAGACTTTAAAATGTTGTGGAACACTATGTTCCTATACCTTTATCTAAAAGCTTTTTCCTTTCTAAAATACTTTAATAAGACCTTATTGTATAAACCATTGATATGTAAATATGACTGTGTGTTTTTTTGATTATTTTCTTCCTAATAAATACAGACAGATTTTAGTATTTGAGTTCACTGAGCTGTGCTGTGAGGGAAGGAAAGGACATTGCCTTTTTCACTTGCTAAAATTAATAGACATGAGCTTTACAGTTCTCCACCAGTGAGTTCACAGTGTCCTTGCCTCTCAACAATTCTTTCCCCATAGTGGGTTTTACATGGTACTAATTTATTCAGAACATTTGAAATGCTGTTTCTTTTAAAAATCAGGTCACTGGAGAACACTGAAATCAGACAAGCCATTAAAACAAATTTAATGAAACTTTCAGCAAATGAGACTGGCAGGACACAGGGCTCTGCAGTAGGGACAGTCGCCCAAGCTGCTTATTAAGACAGCCTCCTGCTGAGCACCCCACCTCTTCCACTGCTCCGTGTCCCCTGCTGCCTGGTGTTAGGCACTCTTAACACATTCCGTACTGCCCAAGCAATCCAAACAATAAAAACACTGGTTAAAGACAGTAAAAGGCAGAGAAACTGTCTTTCTGTTTAAACAAGAACATCTAGTACCTTCACCTAAGGCTTTCCAAGTTATTCCCAACAAGCAAGAATAGGAAACAATGTTCTGCATTAACAGGGGCGCAACACAGACCAGCGGCTGGAGAAGACACGGCGAAGACCCTTCACAACGTCACTGCGGTGCTGTTTTTCTCTTACAGAGAGAAAACCACATACAGGGGGTGGGGATGTGACCCATGGAGAAATGAATCCATGGGGAGAGAAGGGCATTGTAAAGGGTTTATTCTATATTAGAAATTATATTCTTACCGCCAAATCAAGGTTAGATTTTCTAGACAGATTTTCAGTTACTCTGGCCAGTCAACATGAGGACACTCAGCAGGGAGCTGCCCTCTGGCTGGGGCGCACGCCCCGCATCCTCTCCATATCCCTTTTGGACTCTTGCTGTACCTCCCCGAACATACCACCCTACCGACCGAAGAAGCGCCCCCGTGGAGCAGCAGCAGGCTTCTCTCCTTCCCTCCCCTGACCACCTGAAGAGCTATTAGTTCAGCACTCCTGAGTCCTTGCTGTTTCTAACACTGGGTTAGAACATAGCTTTCCGGCACACACAGGGCTAGGGTGGTGAGAGTGGGAAAGGATGTACTACGTGCACGAGGATGCTAAGCAGACGTATCGAGTACGGCCCCTGGACTTACAGACTGTCTACCTGTAGCACTGGGCTACTTAGGGAGCCGGACATCACCCTTCCCCAACAGCACTATCTTTAGAGGAAATGTCAGATTCAGCCATTTGTTTATCCTCCAAAATATACTTTTTAGGTACTGGGAGTTGGAGAAGTATCAATATTATTATAAATATTAACAATTTTGTTAGAAGAATAATATCAATGATAATGTCTAACATTTAGGGAATTATACATTTTACAAAGAAATAGGTTTTCTCCTATAATCCTCAGAAAACCCTTATAATTATTATCCCTACTTGTCAGATGGGAAAATAAAGGTTAAATATTTGAATTTCCCAAAGCTGCAAATATTAATTATCTGTATGTGAAATTTTCATGCTAAGTATTATGGGCTTTTAAACAAAAGTTGTATTGATGTTAGGTCTGGACCTATTGATTCACCATTTCTCAGCACCATAGAATGTTAATAAACCTGATATCAAATAAGTTTGGGGAATATTGCACACCATACCTGTTCCTGGAAATTCACAAAGTAACTAGCACGTTAATAGCTTTGCAAAATCCTGTAGAAAAGAAACTTGTTTGTTTTGCTGAGCATTTTCCCAGTACTGGAAAATGGTGAAAGAACTCCAGAGACAGTTCTGACTCCAACATATTTTATTAAAGTTGAAGAAATTAGTCAAATGTTAAGGCTGATATGTTTACTTAAATTTGGAAGTAAGACATTTTAAAGAGCCTGGGGATAATGTGGGCAGCAGGTATTGGTTTTCCACGTGCTCCTCTCCACTCAGAGAAGACCCCTCTCTCACACCCACAGGTTCTCTCCTGTGAAAAGACCACAGTCTGTCACCACTGCTGCAGCGTCAGTATAAAGTGTACAGATATCTGAAGTTACGCCAGACAGCTATCTGCCTGTACTCTGACATAGAAAACGAAGATTACTTTTGTATACTCTGTATGCCACATCAGGTTCTAAGAAAGTTCTGAACTGACAAAAATTCATTTTAACAGTCTACTCATTTCACTGTTATCCATTGAAAGCTACTGAGAGCATAGAATTTCATGTATCAGTGTATCTAGACTATTGACTTGTCCCCATAAACAAATTTTAAGCAGCTGAAGGGAAAGTGTATAAAATTATAATTTGATTATATAAAAACAAATTTCACTTGAATGCTTGTACATTTATATCCTTATATAAGTAGAGCTGGCATACCCATCTTCATTTTTACCCCATTTTTATTTGGCTTTGATAGGCATACCTTCCTGCTTCTTCATAGGTATTTTGATTAGCCCATGTTGATTTTCCACTGGCATGAAGTTTTGCAAGATCATTTCGGAGCCTTTCATTCTCGTATTCCAGTTTGTTAATAGATGTATGCCTTGAATGTTCCCTGTTAGTGAAGTCTACACTCTAGGGAATAAAATAAACTATCATTGAAAAAATTGTTACTTACAAGAGATGCATATTTTCTGTGCATTTGGACACATGTTGGAAAGACCCTTTCATGTAAGTCGAGTCATGTGACTTTATTCCTGTGTACCTCCTAAATGTCTCTCTTCACCCGCCCCACCTTCTCACAACACAGGTCCTCAGTGACAGCTGCCACTGAACACCTCACAAGGAAGGGGATGCCCATGCTCCAGTACAGAAAAGGCTCACTGCATGCGTTACTGTTCTCCGTAGCTAGAACAAATTGCTAGTTTTAAGACTTTCTGTGTTAATAGCGTATGCCTTCTAGTGCTGATTAGTAATGGAACCAGAATTAACATATCTTATAATTTTAAAAGATTTTTTCCCACATTAAAATAATATATGTCATTATAGAAAATCACATATCAACCCCTCACTGTTGGGTGATATGAAAAATTATATATTAAATCAATATGATGGCAGTCTGATTCTGGGCCATTCTATACCAAGATCACTAGATCCTGGATGAGACTGTGCCAATAACACAGTCTTGAGCAATGCAGCATCATGAAAAAGTTTTATTGTCTGGTATGGGCAACCCAATGGTTAATGTCATAAAAGAATAAGAAACATATGTAAATCACCACATGAAAAATTTAGAGCAACATTAAAGATTTCTGATGCTATCTTAATTAAATGCTGTAAGACATTTCTTAGGGAGAGTCTAAAATTTTTTTCTCACAAAATTTTAAAAAACAGGATATATTCTGACATGAAAACTCATGAAAATGCTTTAAATAACCCATGAAGTCCTTTATAATAGAACTATGATTTGAATACCCATGAATTATGCTGATTAAACAACAGTTCTCTGCTTTCAGAAGAGTAATATTTTAGTACAAAAAGCATAACATGAGTAAAATATCTTTTTGAAGCTCCAATTTTCTATGTTTAAAAGCTCATAAGACTATAGATGATTATGGCTTAGAATTGACATTTTTTAAGTTTCTAAATTTTAGGCTTTGAGTGCCATTGCATATGGGCTGGCATGTGATAAAGTCACTCAAAAATTTCTGACTAAATTGCACATTTAAAATTATTCATATTCTGTATTAATATCAATATTGATAAATTAGAATGGAAATGTATATATTAAAGCATTAAAAGTGCTTACCTGTTTTATGTTTTGCTTCAAAGGCCAAATCTGTTCATTAAAACTTCTGTTTACTGCCTAATTACTATGTATGTGTGTTAGGTAGTGTCCGACTCTTTGAGATCCCATGGATTGTAGCCCACCAGGCTCCACTGTCTGTGGAATTCTCCAGGCAAGAATACTGGAGTGGGTTGCCATTCCTTTCTCCAGGGGATCTTCCCAACCCAGGGATCGAAACTAGGTCTCCCACATTGTGGGCAGATTCTTTACCGACTGCACCACCTATACTATCCTTTTATAGAAGTTTATAAATCTTTAGAAAGGTCTACTTTTGAATGGAAAAAAATGCTCCAGGAGGTCAAACGTTCTCAAAACAATATTGGCCAATGTGACCTTTGGGAAAGAAGGGTCATTCAAGGTATTTCTCTGCTTGTTAGGCCCTTGCCTTTAGTATATGTTAACTTCGTTCATTTGAGACATACTAGTACAGATAAAAAAGTAATCTATAATCTGCTTTAAAGGAGACAGGATTGCTTATTCTAAAATTTGAGCCCATTTGTGATAGGTATAAAGAAGGTAGACCTAATACGATTTTCCTCTCCAAAGGAGAACACTCATGGGCAGATCTGCTTGAAAAACAATCTTGGAAAAGATTCAAAATTTTCTCCTAAAAAGACATCACCTAGTCAAAATATATAACTCTTGATAGTCTGCTGCTCTGCTACAATTTCATTCAGAAATTTTCTATAAAATTAGATTTCACTTGTGACTTTTTCACCCAGTGTTGGTTTAAAGTATTTAAGAATGATAGTAATGATTTTTTAAAAACCCACAATTTTCGAATGTACCATAATTAAATAAGTATTGTAAGTATGACCTGAAAGAATCACATAGGTAATGGATTTATACAATTTGTATTTAAAAACATTTTCCATTTTCCTGGATAGCATTTTGGTGCTCTCTCATTTCATTTTTTCCTAAATACTTTCCAATGATTTCAAAAATATATTCTCCAGTAGATGGTTATCATGTGAAAACAGGCACTGATTAAACTTTACCTATGTATTGTTGATGGGTTCTTTTTACAGGCCCAGTCAATTTCTTATTTCCTACCCCCGCAAATTTTAAGGTTTCATAGTTTTAACTGGCTTTTCTTCTTGAAATGGCGAAACTTCATGGTGCCTGTTTACCTGAACACACAGCTGGGTTACTGAACTGTCTGAATGATAGTATTTTATAAGAGTACTTTTTCTCTTAAATAATAGTTAGACTAACAAAGTATTTCTACAGAAGGGCTGACTTTAATCATGTTTTAAGGTTAGTATATTAATTTATAGCATGTAAATGAATGTTTTAGATGCTTAAAGTTAGTCACATAGTTGAGTCCAACTCTTTGTGATCCCAAGGAGTGCAGCCTGCCAGGCTCCTCTGTCCATGGGATTTTCCAGGCAAGAATACTGGAGGGGGTTGCCATTCCCTTCTCCAGGGGATCTTCCTGACCCAGGGATCAAACCTGGGTCTCCTGCATTGCAGGCAGATTCTTTACCAACTGAGTCACTAGGGAAGCCCTTTAGATGCCTATGAGGATACTAATTTTTTATGCTGTTATTTTATTTTAGTAAACTGTATGGATAGTGAAAGGCCAATTAGTCTTTAAAATTACTGTAAGTTCTGAGTTCTGACTAAATCTAATTTTATAACACCTTCCCTAAGTGAAAGAAAATTTAACAAATACAAATATAAGTCTAAGTAAATATGGAATCACAAAAAAGCCTATGATGATAAACTTGATTCTTTGTTAACTACCCAGGAGGAGAATAAAGATAAACCCCTCACTTTTCTCTATATAGTCAAGCTTTTGCACAAATCCATGGAAAGCATCTCTTTCAAAGCAACAAACACACACCAAAAAATATCCAAATAAACCAAAAACCTCTTGCTAATTCTGGTCTTAAGTATGTCACTAAGACCAGAGTAAAACTTACATGCCAGGTGGTTAGTCCCATTAGTAAATTCTCCAAAGGAAAATGGGGGTTTTGTTACAGGCCCAGGTATGCAATAGGTAAAGGACTGAGTGCAAGACTGCTGTTTCTACTATTGGGTGGGTATGAACTTTCAACCTTTTTTCCCTAAGTATAAATAATCAGGGAGCTTCACATTTAAGCAGAAAAGTTATCAAAGCTCTAGTAATTCAGAAATGACCTACCTTTATATCAGTAATTCCACTTGTCTAGGAAGGAAAAAATAATTGTTATTTTAATACTATAGAAATACTACATATTTTAGAAGACTTAAAAATAATGATGTAAATATGGTTTTTATTGCTGGAGGTAAAATTTCAGCACAAATTATTTAATTATATGTTTACTTATTCATTCCAATTATTTTAGAGAGAATTAACTATCTAATTATGGGATTTTAACACATAACAGATATGAATTTTCTTTATGAAATCTTTAAACTAATAAGTGGTAAATAAATGACATAACAGATTATGAAAGCTTAAAAGAGACAAAAGTCATATGGAACTCTTTTTTATTATTCAGTAGACACTTGAGATTTTTCTCTTTGGGCAATGGCTTGACTATGTCAGTTAGCAAAGTTAATTCCAAATCTTCACATATAAAAAATGGAGAGCAGTTATAAAATCAACTTCCTAAAAGGGGGGAGTGTATTCAAGATGGCATAGCATAGCACAGTAGGAAGACCCTGAACTCACCTGTTCCAGGGGCAAACCCTAACTCCTTACACAGCAGCTACCTACAGGAACAACCTGAAGACTAGCAGGGAAGATTTTATATGTCTAAAGATATAAAGAAGGGACCATAATGAGATGAGTAGAAGGGGGACTAAGAAGGGTGTAGTCAGAATCACATCCCTGGATCAGCAACTTTCAAACTGAAAGAATATCACAATTGCAGAGGTCCTCCCCAAGCAGCAAGGGACCTGAACCCCACATCAGGCTCCCTAGTTTGGGTGTGTTGTACTGGGAAGATGAGCCTCTAAGATGTCTGGCTTTGAAAACTAGCAGGCCTTACCTTTGAGAAAGCCAAAGGGCTACAGGGAACAGAGATTCCGCTCTTAAAGAACACACACAAAATTTCTCATGCTCTGAGTCTCAGCACAGAGGCAGCAGTTTTGAAAGGAGCCTACTTGCTCATCTTGGAGCCTCCTGGAGAGGGGAGGGGCAACTAGGACTCCCCTGGGGATGGAGGTACTGGTGGCAACCATTCTCGGGAGCTTATTCTACCATATGGACACCAGCACTGACAAGCACCATTTTGGAGACCTCCCTTTAACCTCTTTGTGCCAGAGGCTACCAGCCCACCAGCTGGTTGGCACCAGTCCCAGGACTTCATAGACTGCACACTCAGCTGTGCCAGGATCCAGCCCCACCCACTAGAGGGTTGGCACCAGGCTTGGGCTTCAGAGGCCTCATGATCAGCTATGCTGGGATCCAGCCCCACCCACCAGTGGGAAAGCAGCCAATACATGAGGCAGTGGCTGGCAGCCACCTTTGCAAGGGGTCAGCCCTACCAACCAGCATGCCCACAGTAGCTGGCCATGCCACAAGAGAAGGGTTCACATAGCCCACACATGAGGCCACCCAAGAGCAGTTCAACTCCAGTGAACACAGGGAGTGCTCTGCTGAGCCTCACAGGACATCTCCAACACAAGGCCACTTCTCCAAAATCAGAAATCATAACCAGCCTACTTAGTATGAAGAAATAAAAAAGAAAACTGGGCAAAATGAGGTGAGAGAGGTATAAATCCACATGAAGAAGATGTAGGATGAGCAATCTGCCCAGTAAAGAGTTAGAGGTAACGATGTCAAAGATGTTCAGTGGGCTCAGGAGAAAAATGGATGAACACAACAGTAAGGTTAACAAAAAGAAAACACAAAGAAGAACCAGAAAAGAGCTTAAGAATACAACAACTGAGACAAAGAAAGTACATTACGATGAATAAACAGTAGATTATATGATAGAAAAGAACAGACCAGTGAACCAGAAGATGGAGTACTGGAAATTACCCAAGAAGAGTTCATGCTGACCCTTTTCAAACCATTCCAAAATACTGAAGAGGATGGAATGTTTCTGAACTCACTCTAGGAGACCAGTATCAACATGATGTGAAAACCAGACAAAGACACCACAAAAAATAGTAACGGGTCAATATCACTGCTGAACACAGATGCAGGAGTTCTCAACAAACTGTCAGCAAATCAAGTTTAACAATACATTGAAAAGACTATATACACTGTGATTATGTGGGATTTATCCCAGGGATATATGGATGGTTCAACATCCACAAATAAATCAATGTGATATACCACATTAAAAAATTAAAGAATAAAAGCTATATGATCATCACAATAGATATAGATAAAGGTTTTGACAAAATTTAACATCCATTTATGATAAAAGTTCTCCAGAAAGTGGGCATAGAGGGAACATGTCTCAACATAATAGAGACCCTATATGGCAAACACATAGCCAACATCATATTCAACAGTGAAAAGCTGAAAACAGGGTTTCTAAGATTAGGATCAAGACAAGGATACTCACTCTTTCCACTTACTTAATGGTACTAGAAGTCCTAGCCACAGTAATGAGACAAGAAAAAGAAATAAAGAGATTTCAAACTGGAAAGGAAGAAGTAAAACAATCAATGTTGGTAGACGACATGAAACTATATAGAAAATCCTCAAGATGACACCAAAAAACTATTAGACATAATAAATTAATTCAGTAAAGTTGTGGGATACAAAATTAATATACAGAAATCTTTTACATTCCTATATACTAACAATGAACTAGAAAGAGAAATTAGGAAAACAACCCTATTTACAATCACATTAAAATAATAAAATGCCTAGGAATAAATCTACATAAGGAGGTAAAAGACATATACTTGGAAAATTATAAGACACTGATGAAAGAAATTGAAGATATCACAAACAAATGGAAAGATATGCTGTACTTATAAATTAGGAGAATTAATATCTTAAAACTGACCATACTCCCCAAGGCAATCTGCACACTCAATGCAATCCTTATCAAAATATCAATTGTATTTTTCACAGAACTAGCAGAAATAATTCTAAAATTTGTTCAAAAACACAAAAGACCTTGAATAACCAAAAAATATTGAGAAAGGATAACAAAGCCGGATGTTTCATGCCTCTCTGAGTTTAGACTGTTCTACAAAGCAAAAGGAAGAGTGGGCAGCAGAGGATGAGATGGTTAGATAGTACCATCAACCCAGTGGACATGAATTTGAGCAAACTCCAGGAGACAATGGAGGACAGAGGACCCTGGCTTGCTACAGTCCCTGAGGTTGCAAAGAGTCGGACATGACAACAAGAACAAAGCTACTGTAACTGAAACAGTATGAAACTGGGGCAAAAACAGTACATTGACCAATGGGACAGACTAGAGCATCCAGAAATAAATCCACACTTACATGGTCAATTAATTTATGACAAAGGAGCCAAGAATATACAATTGGAAAAAGACAGCCTCTTCAGTAAACCTCTTCAGTAACCTCTTCAGGAAAATGGACAGCTACATGCAGAAGAATCAAACTGACTACTCTCACACCATGCACAAAATAAACATAGGATGGATTAAAGACTTATATGTAAGGGCTTCCCTGGTGGTCCAGTGGTTAAAAATGGCAGGCCCATCTGCCAATGCAGGGGACACGTGTTCGGTCCCTGGTCTGGGAAGATTCCCAGACGACACACGTATCTTGGGACAAGATTCCACATATCTTGGGACAACAAAGCCCGTGGGCCACAATGACTGAGCCTGTACTCCTAGAGTCCATGCTCTGCAACAGAAGAAGCCTACACGCCACTACTAAAGAGTAGCCCCCGCCTGCCACAACTAGAGAAAACCCATGTGCAGCAATGAAGACCCAGCACAGCCAAAAATAAGTAAATAAACCTTAAAAAGGACTTAAATGGAAGACTGGAAACCAAAGAACTCCTAGAAAAAAACATACTTATCAACACTGGTCTTAGTAATAGTTTTTTGGATCTGTCTCCTCAGGTAAGAATAAAAAAGCAAAAATAAACAAATGTCCTTGCATCAAACTAAAAAGTGGTTGCACAGAGAAGGAAACTATAAACAAAAGAAAAAGGCAGCTTAATGAATGGGAGAAGATATTTGCAAATGATACCTCTGATGAGGGCTTAATATCCAAAATATATAAAGAACTGATACAACTCAACATAAAAAAAAAACCTCACTAAAAATGAGTAGAAGGTATGAACAGACATTTTTCCAGTGAAGACATACAGATGACCAAAAGGCATGAGAAGATGCCCAGTACTAATCAGAGAAAAGTAGGTCAAAACCGCAATGCGACCGTTTTATACTTGTTAGAAAGGCTATCATAGAAAAGACAGTAATTACCAGCGTTGGTGAAGAGGTGGAGAAAAGCAGTGCTTGTGCCTATTGGTGGGAATATAAGTGGTACAGTTTCTATGGGAAAAACCATGCAGTTTCCTCAAAAAATTAAAAAGAGAACTGTCATATGATTTAGCAATTTCACATCTGTGTATTTATCTAAAGGAAACAAAAAGACTAACTTGAAAAGATGCATATATCCCAATGTTCACCAAAGCATTATTTTCAACAGCCGAGATATGGAAGCAACCTAAGTGTCCAACAAAAGACAAATGAATAAAAAAATGATATGGTGTATATATACAAAGGAATATTACTCAGCCACAATAAAAAAATGAAATCTTGCTATTTGGGGCAACATGGATGAATCTAGAGGCTATTATGCTATGTGAAATTAGTCAGACTGAGAAGGACAAATATCATATAATCTCACTTATATGTGGAATCAAAAAAAAACTAAACAGACTCAAGGATAGAGAGGACAAACTGATAGTTGCCAGAGGGTGTTGGGGATAGGTAAAACAAGTGAAGGGGATTTAGAAGTACAAACCTCCAGGTATAAAATAAATAAGCACTCATATGCACTATACAGCATATGGAATATGGTCAATAAAACTGAAATAACTTTATATGGGACAGATGGTTACTAAACTAATGTGGTGATCATTTCATAATACACATAAATGTTAAATCACTATGAGGTACACCTGAAACCAACATAATATTTTATGACAAGTAAATTTCAATTAAAAACACCTTCCTAGGCTTCTCTGGTGGATCAGTGGCAAAGAGTCTACGTGCCAATGCAGGTGACATGGGTTTGGTCCCTGATCTGGGAGACCCGACGTGCCACAGGGCAGCTAAACCTGTGCGCCACAGCTACCGAGGCTGTGCCCCAGAGCCCGGGAGCCACAGCTACCGAGCCCGCGTGCCCTGAGCCCTGCAGCAGAGGACACTGCAGTGAGACGTCTGCTTACCACAACTAGAGAAAGAGCCTGCACAGCGACGAAGACCCAGCACTGCCAAAGTAAACAAGTAAAACCACAGTAAAATGTTTTTAAAAAACCTTCCTATATGAAGGATAATCCTCATAAAATATAAATGAGTAAGTGCTATTTTAATAAGCATCACGTTGAAGGCTATAACAAATGGCATTCCATTTTATGACAGCCCATTAAGCAACCTTTAGACATATATATTACGTGTGTATACGTGTGTGCTAATGTAAAAGTTCTACAGAGATAATCAAATATCAAAAAGTGACTCTGCCTTTGTTGAAAATACAATAAAACTGAGTAGACTAAAGTGACATGCATGAAAGATAGTAAATAATATAGATATGATATAATTTATGTGTTAAATTATACTGCACCAAGTAGGAACCCAAATGTTTTTGAATCAATCAATGTCAACAACTACTGGGACTGAGATCATGTAGGAAGTGAGATAAGACAAAGCTTTGGTTAACTTCTTAATTAGCAGTGGTTTCCTTGATAACGTATTCATGTCTCTTAGACAACAGGTTAAGTCCCACAAATCCATAGGTATTCACTGAGCCTTGTGTATGTGTGTGAGTGCTCAGCTGCCCAGTCATGTCTGACTCTTTGGGACCCCATGGACTGTAGCCCACTAGGCTGCTCTGTGCATGGAATTTTCCAGGCAAAAACACTGGAATGGATTACCATTTCCTACTTTAGGGTATATTCCAGACCCAGAGATGGGACCCAGGTCTCCTGCATTGCAGGCAGATTCTTTACGGTCTGAGCCAGCAGGGAAGCCCTCATTGAGTCATATACCAAATCTTATATGAAGAAAAAACATGAAATATAACCCCTTTCTCCCACAAGAAATACGACTGAGACAAAACATACCCATAATAAAAAATAAAAGAAGACAATTCAAAACTGAGTGCTGAATTGTTATAACGAACACTGCTAAAGAAAGTCAAAGAAAGGAAAACTAACTGGGCCCTAGAATAATGGTAGATGAATTCAAGGAGGAGATAAAATCTAATCTAGTCCCTTAAGGGACTGGTAGGATTTAGTAAAGAAAAAGGTATTTCTTTACTTTGGTAAAGAAAAAGCACTGAGGTGGAAAACAAATGGACTGATGCATTCACTCATTTATTTGTTCATTTACTCATCAAACAAAATATTTTTCAGTGCCTTCCATACTCAGGCACTATATTAAGTGTTGAGGCATAGTGGCAAACTGGGACCATAACCAGTGAGCCTACCGGTAAGGGGATGGGTGGCTTACAAAAAACAGGCAATTGTAATACTGTGGTATGACAGATGCTGAGGAAAGGATGCTACGATGGCTTCGAGGAGAGACACTTAACAGAGGAAAATCAGAGCGGCTTTTGGTATAGCATAAAATTTATGCAGATAAACTCGAAACATTAATAGGACACGCCATGTGAAGGAGAGAAAGGGAATTTGTTGGTAGAAGGAAAAGCATGTGCCAAGGTCAGGAAGTAAAAAAGAGCATGAGAAATGAGAATCACATACACAGACTGAGAATAAGCTGGTCCAGCTGTAGTGGAGGCTTTGTGTAGGTCTCCACAGGAAAGCAGAGCAGGTGACCCAGATTAAGGAAGCCTGGGATGTGAAGAGTTCTGATTTCCTGTGGGAAACTGAGCACATGTTCCACCAGGACAGGTGACATTAGGAAAGCATACCTGGCGTGGAAAACGGACAATGTGGAAGCTATTCCGAAGAGAGAACCGGAAGCCATTCTATGACGCAGAAGAGAGAAGCTGACGGTGCCTCTACCCTTCAAGGGGAAGCACACAGCCAGAGTAGAGAACAGAGGACGAAATGCGGGGGCGGAGCAGGGGCCGCGATGGAAGGGCAGGGATCAGTGACGGGAATGGAAGGGGCAGGACCATGGGGTCTGCCAGTCAACACTATGCATCGGGAGCTATCCAAGCCAGTCACAAGCTGTCTGATCTTGGGCAAGTTACTCTAAAACGGAAAGACGTCATTTCTTTTTCTGTGGGGATAATAGTCCCTTATCCCCAGCCCACCCCCCCAACACAGTATAAGGACGTAGACATTAATGTACGAAAAGTATTTGGCAGACAGCAAGGCATATAGTAAACACGCAATGACCAGCAGCTCTGTTGTTACAAAATTCTACCAGTCTCCTTGACTTTCTGTCTCTTGTCTCTACACATTATAGTACCTTGTCTCCTCAGCCACTCAGTCATGTCTGACTCTTTGGAACCAATGAACTGTAATCTGCCAGGCTCCTCTGTCCATGCAATTTTCCATGCAAGAATACTGGAGTGGGTTGCCATTTCCTTCCCCAGGGGATCTTCCTAACCCAGGAACTGAACCCACATCTCTTGGGTCTACTGAACTGGCAGGTGGAGTCTTTACCACTGCAGCACCTGCACTGTATCACCTTATCATGGCTCCTTCCCACCACTGTCTGTCTGGCTAACTGTTCCTCAGAAGCCTTTTCTGATCCCAATACAGCATCAGGTAACCCCCACACAGCCCCTGCACTCCACAATCTCCTATCACTCTAGCATAACCATCCAGTTAATTGTTTATATCCACTAATGTATGTTTATAGACACTAACGTTAATCTCCATGAGTTCAAGGATCTAGTCTGACTCATAATCCTAGCATTCTGCTAGACACATATCAGACATTCAATAAATAATTATAGAGTGAATGAAAACATTTTGTGCTGACTGTGGCATGTGATAAACACAGAAAAGAGAATCTAGAAATAAACCCACCACGTGTAGGTCAACTAATCTTTAAAAAGGGCGCCAAAAACAATGGGGAATGGGTGGTGTCTTTAATAATTGTTGTTGGAGAACTAGATATTCACAAGAAAACAAGTAAAACTACACCTCTATCCTAGACTACTCAAAATCTAACTCAAAATAGATTAAAGGCTTAAATGGAAGATCGGAAACTGTCATACTCCTAGAAGAAAACATGGGGAAATAGCTACTTAGCATTGCCCCTCGCAATGATCTTTTGGATATAACACCAAAGCACAGGCAACAAAAGCAAAAACAGACAAGTGGGATGACATCAAACTAAAAAGTTCTTTCACAGCAAAGGAAACCAATTAACAGAGTGAAGAGGCAATCTAGGGAATGAGAGAAAATATTTGTCAACTATATATCTAATAAGGGGTTAATTTCCACATTATATAACAAACCCATATAACTTAACAGCAAAAATACACACAACACAATTACAAATTGGGCAAAGAGCCTAAACAGATGTTTTTCTAAAGAAGACATACAGATGGCCACAGACACAGGAGAAAGCTACCAGCGTCACTAATCACCAAGGAAATGCAGACTGAAACCACAGGGAGGCACCACCTCAGACCTGCCGGGATGGTCTGAATCCAAATGGCAAAAGATAACAAGCGTTGGTGAGAATCTGGAGAAAAGCGAGCTCTCACACACCACTGATGGGAATGAAGTTAGAGAAGCCACTGCGGGAAACAGCATGCGGGCTGCTGAAGAAATTAAACACAGAGCCACCACGCTGAGCCAGCAGTCCCACATCTGGTCATGTATCGAAAGGAGACGGAACCAGTGTTTCAAGACATGTCTGCACTCCAGTGTGCTCACTGCAGTACTGTTCACAATAGCCAAGACTTGGAAAGTGTCCATCAGTGGATGAGCAGGTAGAGAAAAGTCCACATAATACTACTCAGCCATAAAAGAAGGACATCCTGCCACTTAAGACAACGTGGATGAACCCAGAGGACATTAGGTTAAGTGACATAATCCAGACAGAGAAAAGCAAATACTGTATGTTTGCACTTGTATGTGGAATTTTAAAAAAAGTCAAACCGACAGAAGCAGAAGGTAGAATGGTGGTTGTCAGGGGCAGTCTGGGTGGGGGGTTGGGGAGTGGAATGAGCAGATGTTGAATAAAAAAATGCCAACTTTCATTTATAAGATGAAGAAAGCCACCACAGCCACGCACTACAACTAGAGAATAGCCCCCACTTGCCACAACTAGAGAAAGCCCACAGACCGCAACAGAGACCCACAGCAGCCAAGAAACAGATAAACATATATACAATTTTTTAAAAAGGTATCAGACAAAGTGCAACAAAATAAAACAAACCAGGAAGAGGAAATTAATAAAAGATAGCAATAATGAAATTAGGAAAGAGGAAATAATAAAGTCAATACTTTTAAATACTAATAAGCAATGTCTTTGTGTGCCAGACTTTAAAAAAGAGAGAGAGCTAAACTATACATGCTTAGAAATAAGAAAGAAAACATAAATACAGAATCTGGAAAGACGCAAAGAACTCTAGGATATTACTAACTTTGGTAACAAGGAAACATTTGGAATGGGTAAAGTTTTTTCCCAAGCAAAATAAGAATCACCAAAACAGCCTAAGAACAAGTGAAATCTGAATATACCAAGTACCGTAGAAGAGAAGGGAAAGGTAACTGAGATCTGCCCAACTGAAACTTCAGCTACACACACGTACACAGTTCAGTTCAGTTCACTCAGTCGTGTCTGACTCTTTGCAATCCCATGGACTGCAGCAGGCCAGGCCTCCCTGTCCATCACCAACTGCTGGAGCTTGCTCAAACTCATGCCCATAGACTCAGTGATGCCATCCAACCATCTCATCCTCTGTCATCCCCTTCTCCTCCTGCCTTCAATCTTTCCCAGCATGAGGGGCTTTTCTAATGAGACAGTTCTTCCCATCAGGTGGCCAAAGAATTGGAGTTTCAGCTTCATCATCAGTCCTTCCAGTGAATATTCAGGTCTGATTTCCTTTAGGATGGACTGGCTGGGTCTCCTTCCTGTCCAAGGGACTCTCAAGAGTCTTCTCCAAAACCACAGTTCAAAAGCATCAATTCTTTAGTACTCAGCCTTCTTTATAGTCCAACTCTCATATCCATACATGACTACTGGAAAAACTATAGCTTTGACTAGATGGACCTTTGTTGGCAAAGTAATGTCTCTGCTTTTTAATATGCTGTCTAGGTTGGTCATATCTTTTCTTCCAAGGAGCAAGCGTCTTTTAATTTCATGGCTGCAGTCACCATCTGCAGAGATTTTGGAACCCCTCAAAATAAAGTCTGTCACTGTTTCCAAGTTTCCACATCTATTTGTCACGAAGTGATGGGACTGGATGCCATGATCTTAGTTTTCTGAATGTTGAGTTTTAAGACAACTTTTTTACTTTCTCCTCTTTCACTTCCATCAAGAGACTCTTCTTCACTTTCTGCCATAAGGGTGGTTTCATCTGCATTTCTGAGGTTATTGATATTTCTCCCGGCAGCCTTAATTACAGCTTGTACTTCATCCAGCCCAGCATTTCTCATGATGTATTCTGCACATAAGTTAAATAAGCAGGCTGACAATATAGTCTTGACGTACTCCTTTCCCAATTTGGAACCAGTCTGTGGTTCCATGTCCAGTTCTAACTGTTGCTTCCTGACCTGCATACAGTTTTCTCAAGAGGCAGATCAGGTGGTCTGATATGCCCATCTCTCAGAATTTTCCACAGTTTATTGTGATCCACACAGTCAAAGGCTTTGGCATAGACAATAAAGCAGAAGTAAATGTTTTTCTGGAACTCTCTAGCTTTTTTGATGATCCAACAGATGGCAATTTGATCTCTGGTTCCTCTGCCTTTTCTAAATCCAGCTTGAACAGTGAACTGAGAAGTTTACTGTTCACGTACTATTGAAGCCTTGCTTGGAGAATTTTGAGCATTACTTTACTAGCATGTGAGATGAGTACAATTATGCAGTAGTTTGAACATTCTTTGGCATTGCCTTTCTTTGGGATTGCAATGAAAACAGACCTTTTCCAATCCTGTGGCCACTGCTGAGTTGTCCAAATTTGCTGGCTTATTGAGTGCAGCACTTTAACAGCATCAACTTTTAGGATTTGAAATAGCTCAACTGTAATTCATCACCGCCACTAGCTTTGTTCGTAGTGATGCTTCCTAAGGACCACTTGACTTTGCATTCCAGGATGTCTGGCTCTAGGTAGGTGATCACACCATTGTGGTTATCTGGGTCATGAAGATCTTTGTGTATTGTTGCTACCTCTTCTTAATATCTTCTGCTTCTGTTAGGTCCCTACCATTTCTGTCCTTTATTGAGCCCATCTTTGCATGAAATGTTCCCTTGGTATCTCTACTTTTCTTGAAGAGATCTCTAGTCTTTCCCGTTCTATTGTTTTCCTCTATTTCTTTGCACTGATCGCTGAGGAAGGCTTTCTTATCTCTCCTTGCTATTCTTTGGAACTCTGCATTCAAATGGGTATATCTTTCCTTTACTCCTTTGTCTTTTGCTTCTCTTCTTTTTTCAGCTATTTGTAAGGCCTCCTCAGAAAACCATTTTGCCTTTTTGCATTTCTTCTTCTTGGGGATGGTTTTGATCACTGCCTCCTGTACAATTTTATGAATCTCTGTCCATAGTTCTTTCCTTACTTTCTTCAATTTAAATCTGAGTTTGGTTCATGATCTGAGCCACAGTCAGCTCCTGGTCTTGTTTTTGCTGACTGTATAGAACTTCTCCATCTCTGGCTGCAAAAAAAAAATAATCAATTTGATTTCAGTATTGACCATCTGGTGATGTCCGTGTGTAGAGTCTTCTCTTGTGTTGTTGGAAGAGGGTGTTTGCTATGACCAGTGCGTTCTCTTGGCAAAACTCTATTAGCCTTTGCCCTGCTTTGTTCTGTACTCCAAGGCCAGGTTTGTCGCTTACTCCAGGTATCTCTTGACTTCCTACTTTTGCATTCCATTCCCCTATAATAAAATGACATCTTTTTTTGGGTGTTAGTTCTAGGAGGTCTTGTAGGTCTTCATAGAACCATTCAACTTCAGCTTCTTTAGCATTACTGGTTGGGGCATAGACTTGGATTACTGTGATATTGAATGGTTTGCCTTGTAAGCGAACAGAGATCATTCTGTCGTTTTGAGATTGCATCCAACTACTGCATTTTGGACTCTTTTGTTGACGATGCTGCCAACTCCATTTCTTTTAAGGGATTCTTGTCCACAGTAGTAGATATAATGGTCATCTGAGTTAAATTCACCCATTCCAGTCTATCTGAGTTCACTGATTCCTAAAATGTTGACATTCACTCTTGGCATCTCCTGTTTGACCTCTTCCAATTTACCTTGATCCAGGAACCTAACATTTCAGGTTCCCATGCAATATTGTTCTTTATAGCATTGGACTTTACTTCCATCACCAACTTCCATATCAACAACTGGGAATTGTTTTTGCTTTGGGTCCATCTCTTCATTCTTTCTGGAGTTATTTCTCCACTCTTCTCCAGTAACTTATTGGGCACCTACTGACCTGGGGAGCTCATCTTTCAGTGTCATATCTTTTTGCCTTTTCATACTGTTCATGGGGTTCTCAAGGCAAGAATACTGAAGTGGTTTGCCATTCCCTTCTCCAGTGGACCACATTTTGTCAGAACTCTCCACCATGACCTGTCCATCTTGAGTGACGCTACATGGCATGGGTCATAGTTTCATTGAGTTGGACAAGGTTGTGGTCCATGTAATCAGATTGATTAGTTTTCTGTGATTGTGGTTTTCATTCTGTCTTCCCTCTGGTGGAGAAGGATAGGAGGCTTATGGAAGCTTCCTGATGGGAGAGACTGACTGAGGGGGAAACTGAGTCTTGTCCTGATGGGCAGGGCCATGCTGAGTAAATCTTTTATCCAATTTTCTGTTGATGGGCGGGGCTGTGTTCCCTCCCTGTTGTTTGACCTGAGACCAAACTATGGTGGAGGTAATGAAGAAAATGACAACCTCCTTCAAATGGTCCCGAGCACACACTGCTGCCCTCGGTGCCCCCAATCCTGCAGCAGGCCACCGCCGACCACGCCTCCGCCCAAGACTCCCGGACGCTCACGGGCAAGTCTGGCGCAGTCTCTTGTGGGGTCACGGCTCCTTTCTCCTGGGTCCTGGGTTGCACAAAGTTTTGTTTGTGCCCTGCAAGAGTCTGTTTCCCCAGTCCTGTGTAAGTTCTGGCGGCTCTGTGGTGGGGTTATTGGTGACCTCCTCCACGAGGGCTTCGGCCACACCCAGGTCTGCTGCACACAGAGACCCTGCCCCTGCGGCAGGCCACTGACAATCCATACTTCCGCAGGAGACACCCAAACACTCAAAGGCAGGTCTGGCTCAGTCTCTGTGGGGTCTTGTGGAGGTCACAAGGTTTTGTCTGAGCCTTCCGAGCATCTGTGGTGGCTTGGAGTTTGACTGTATACTTGATTTCATCCCTCCAACCATATTGGTGGTACTTCTCCTTTGCCCTTGGATGTAGGGTATCTTTTTTTGGTGGGATCCAACATTCTCCTGTCCATGGTTGTTCAAAAGTGAGTTGTAATGAAAATGAGCACACGTCCTTCTACTCTGCCATCTTGGAGTCGTATCTATGTATAAACATTCTCCTTTACAGTCTTTTCCATTTTGGTTTATCTTCACTGGTTCAATATCAAGATGGTTTCATAGCTAAGTTCCCTCTAACCTTTAAAGACCTGTAATTCCAATATTATTTAAGCTATGGCAGACCACTCATAAATATGGAAAACTCTCTATTTATGTTATAAAGCCAACATTACTGTATAACAAGCTGGTAAAAAGAGAACTATATACAAATCTCATTTATATACACAAATCTTAATTTCTAAATAAAATATTACCACATAAAAGTCAGTAATATATTAAAACTGTTAAGAGTATGACTGTTATATGTTGAAGTCCCAGCCATTATTAATACCTTAGAATGTGATCTTATTTGTAAATAGGATCTTTATAGAGGTAACCAAATAAAGAATGAGGTCATTAAGGTGGACTCTAACCCAATATGACAGGGATTCTATAAAAAGGGGAAATTTGGATGCCAGAACAGACATACATAGAGGGAAGACGATACGAAGAGACAAAAAGAAAGAAGGACAGCTGGCCATGTGAAGACAGGGCATTGGAGCAATACATGCACAGGCCAAGGACTGACAGAGAGTGTTGGCAAATCACTAGAGGCTGTAAAGAGGCAAGGGTGAGTTCTCCCCCAAAGATTTCAGAGGGAGCATAGTCCTACTGAGACTTCCCTCGTGGCTCAGAGGGTAAAGCATCTGCCTACAATGCGAGAGATCCAGGTTTGATCCCTGGGTCAGGAAGATCCTCTGGAGAAGGAAAAGGCAACCCACTCCAGTACTCTTGCCTGGAAAATGCCGTGGACGGAGGACCGTAGTAGGCTACAGTCCATGGTGTTGCAAAGAATTAGACATGACTAAGCCAAAGTACTGGAGTTTCAGCTTCAGCATCATTCCTTCCAAAGAAATCCCAGGGCTGATCTCCTTCAGAATGGATTGGTTGGATCTCCTTGCAGTCCACGGGACTCTCAAGAGTCTTCTCCAACACAACAGTTCAAAAGCATCAATTCTTCAGCGCTCAGCCTTCCTCACAGTCCAACTCTCACATCCATACATGACCACTGGAAAAACCATCGCCTCGACTAGATGGACCTTAGTCGGCAAAGTAATGTCTCTGCTTTTGAATATGCTATCTAGGTTGGTCATAACTTTTCTTCCAAGGAGTAAGCAAAGAGTCGGACATGACTGAGCGACTGAACTGAACTGAACTGAAGCTACTCATGGGAAATAGATGGGGAAACAGTGGAAACAGTGTCAGACTTTATTTTGGGGGGCTCTAAAATCACTGCAGATGGTGACTGCAGCCATGAAATTAAAAGACGGTTACTCCTTGGAAGAAAAGCTATGACCAACCTAGATAGAATATTGAAAAGCAGAGTGACTGAACTGAACTGAACTGAAGCTATTTTACTTTCTTTTCCTTTCATAGTCCGATCGATACCTTGATTTTAGACTTCTAGCTTCCAGAACTATACTACAGTAAGTTTCTATTGTCTTCAGACACTCAGTTTGTGGCAGTCTGTTATGACACCACTTGAAAATGAATATAATAATCAAAAAGGTTTATTCCAGGAAGTTAAAGGTGGATCAATATAAGGAAATCTATCAATCACAGTGTATTACACCTCAAAAAATTAATGGACAAAAACTACATGATGTCATGTATGTTGAAAGGGCATTTGATAAAACAGAAGCAAATCTTTAAAACTCTAAGTAATTTCAGGAATAGAAAGACATAATAAAGACCATAAATCAAGAATATTATCCTAAATAGTAAAACTCCAAAATCAGAAATTAGACAAATTTGCCAATAATCACTATGATTACTTAATATTCTCTTGGAAATTTCAGCAAGTTCAATATGACAAAAATTACTGGCATGAACAGTAGAAGAGATACAACTATTTCTGTTGATACAACTGCATATGTCAAAACACTTAAGGACCTCTAGTAAAAAGCCTACTAGAATTAAAAGATAGTTTGACTTTTTTTCTATATTTACAGTAAGTTTTTGGATATGGAAAAAGGAAAATATTCCACTGACAATAGTGACAGGAACTATAAAATACTTGAGAATAAATTTAAAAAGAAAGGCACAGAAACTATATGAAGAAAACTGTAAGGTCTTATTAAAAAGCATAAAGTAAGAGATGAAGAAATAGAAAGCCATGCCATACTACTGGATAGGGAAATTTACTTTTATGGAAATGCCAATTCTTTCAAAGATAATATATGAGCTTAATTCAATTCCAAATAGAATCCAACAGGAAATTATCAGGAGAAACTGGATTAATTGAGCCTAACATTTATTATAAAAATCTTTAACTGGATTCCTATTTTATATTACATGCAAAAGTGTAATTCAAATGAATTAAAGATTTAGATGAAAAATATAAAATCTTTGAAGAAATTATACATATTGTCCTGAAGTTAGAAGAACCATGTTACACAAGGAAGGAAGTTCAGGAGCTATAAACAAAAAATTGTACATGTTTGACAAATAAAAGTTTAAAACATTTCATATGACAGATATAAAAGTTAGAAAAACGCTGTTATAAACTGACAAAAAAAAAGAAAGCCCAAAGAAAATAAGTTTAAGCTTTGCCCAAGAAAAATGATAAAAAAAATATAACTAAGTCATAGTATATTGCCAATAAATATACAAAAATATGCCCTCTGCAGTCAGGGAAATGTAAATTAAAAGACTATTGAGAAATCACTTTACACCATCAAACGAGCAAAAATTTAAAAGAGCAATAACACCTATTGCCAGTAAGGATGAAAGAAAAGGTTACTCTCTTACAGAGATGGTAGAAATATGATTTGACAACAAACATTTTAAAATTAAAAGATACATATTCTTTGAATCAGCAATTGATTCTCAGGAAGCTATTCCAAGATGTTTTTCACAGTATTGTATATCTGTGTAAAAATCTAGAGATAGATAGAGTTGTTAATTATGAATGAATTAGTTAACCCCTGAACAACGTGAGTTTGAACTGTGTGGATTTGTACACGGGTTTTTTCATTTTTCCTAATATGCACTACAGCACTACACATCTGCAATTGGCTGAATCCTCAGATATGGAGGAAGGCTGGCTGTAAAGTTAGCTTCAGACTTTTGACTTTAGGGAGTCAGTACCCCTAACGCCAACTGTAATTCTAGAAAAATAGCTGAATTTTTTCATGAAAATCATGGGATATTCTTAAGCTACTATATATAATCAGATAAGACCTAAACCTGCTGACTTAGAAGGATTAATAAAGGATACAAGACACAGAGGTGTACAAAATGCAATCTATTTTTTAAAAAAGTTAAATCCCCTGAATAGGTATATGACTACACACACACACGCACACGCACACACACATGAAAAAACGTAAAATGATGCATACCAAAGAGTTAACATGTTATCTAATGGATCGGTTATGAGGTGGCTGGAGAAATGGAGGGAAGGGGAGAAATGAGAAAAAGAGTGACAACACTCACTAAAATCACTGGTATATGAGTTATGCTTCAATTCATTAAAATGTATATGTATTTTACATGAGTATATATGTTTTTTTTCTGAAAAATTAAGACAAATTAAAAGATGTTTCTCTACTGACTTGTAGAGATATCCATGCTATATAGTCAAAAGGCAGTTTAGAATAATGTATATATTATTGTTATTGTAATCATCTAATCACTTAGTCGTGTGTTACTGTCATCATTTAATCACTTGGTCTACCTCTTTTGCGACCCCATGGACTGTAGCCTGAGAGGCTCCTCTGTCCATGGGATTCTCCAGGCAAGAATACTGGAGTGGGGGAGGGCGAGGGTGGGATGATTTGGGAGAATGGCATTGAAACATGTATAATATCATATGTGAAACAAATCGCCAGTCCAGGTTCAATGCAGGAGACAGGATGCTCGGGGCTGGTGCACTGGGATGACCTAAAGGGATGGTATAGGGAGGTGGGAGGGGGGGTCAGGATGGGGAACACATGTACACCCATAGTGGATTCATGTTGATGTATGGCAAAATCAATATAATATTATAAAATAAAATAATAATAAAATTTGAGTTAACCCATGAAAAAAAAGGAACACTGGAGTGGGTGCCATGCCCTCCTCCAGGGGCTCTTCCAACCCAGAGCTCAGAGCTGAGTCTCCTACACCTCCCGCACTGCAAGGCGGATTCTCTACCACGGAGCCACCATGGAAGGCCCAGTGTCAACGGTATACATGCATTTCTGTAAAAGAACACTCAACCCACCCCATCTAAGTGTTTGCACAAGCAAGGAAAACATTTTATAGAATGCAATACAGTAGTTGGTTAGCATTGAGGATCTCTGGAGTCCAAACTGGGATTGGGGATGGACACAGGGATAATTAGCAGCTTCTCTACACATTTTTCTGTGTTTTATTGCTTGAAAAATTGAAAACAAATAAGCAAATAGAGCCAAATGCTGACAGGACTCAGAGTGAAGTGGCTTAGTGGGGGCTGTAATGAAGCAGAACGCAAAACTACAGACATTCAGACTGAGATTCTGAAAAATAACACAAAAACCACTTTTTTGAGAGAGAGAGAGAGAGAAGAAAGACATAGATGAAGGCAGAATCCAATTTAACTTTTTTGTGTATGCAATTTAGGAAAAACATTCTTTGTGTCACATAGACTTTCTGTAACAGACAGGGAAATCACATATCCCTTATTTTTATCTATACTCCAATGGGGCTTCCCTGGTGGCTCAGGCGGTAAAGAATCTGCCTGCAATGAGGGAGACCTGGATTTGATCCCTGGGTTGGGAGGATCCCCTGGAAGAAGGCATGGCAACCCACTCCAGTATTCCTGCCCAGAGAATCCCCATGGACAGAGGAGCCTGGTGAGGTACAGTTCATGGAGTCCAAAGAGTCAGACACAACTGAGTGACTAAGCATAGCACAGCACATACTCCAATCACAGGATCCATAACAAAGTGCAAAGAAGAATGCAGAAAGCTTCCAGAGTGATTCTATTCTTTGAGGCTAGATTGTGGACTATCAGGAGAATTAAGGACATATTATCACAGAAATACAGTATCATCACAGAACTCTTTGATGCAAATTGTAGTGATATTTTTTGCATCTATCTCCTGAAGCAAAACAAATAAAAGCAAAAATAAACAAATGTGACCTAATTAAAAGTAAACTCCTTGGAAGAAAAGTTATGACCAACCTAGATAGCATTTTCAAAAGCAGAGACATTACTTTGCCAACTAAGGTCCGTCTAGTCAAGGCTATGGTTTTTCCAGTAGTCATGTATGGATGTGAGAGTTGGACTGTGAAGAAGGCTGAGTGCTGAAGAATTGATGCTTTTGAACTGTGGTGGTGGAGAAGACTCTTGAGAGTCCCTTGAACTCAAGGAGATCCAACCAGTCCATTCTGAAGGAGATCAGCCCTGGGATTTCTTTGGAAGGAATGATGCTAAAGCTGAAACTCCAGTACTTTGGCCACCTCATGCGAAGAGTTGACTCATTGGAAAAGACTCTGATGCTGGGAAGGATTGGGGGCAGGAGGAAAAGGGGACAACAGAGGATGAGATGGCTGGATGGCATCACGGACTTGATGAACGTGAGTCTGAGTGAACTCCGGGAGATGGTGATGGACAGGGAGGCCTGGCGTGCTGCAATTCATGGGGTGGCAGAGTCAGACACGACTGAGCAACTGAACTGAACTGAACTGAATGACAAATTGAAAAGACAACCTACTGCCAGCAAATTTGGAAAACTCAGCAGTGACCACAGGACTGGAAAAGGTCAGTTTTCATTCCAATCCCAAAGAAAGGCAATGCCAAAGAATGCTCAAACTACCGCACAATTGTACTCATCTCACATGCTAGAGTAAAGAAATGCTCAAAATTCTCCAAGCCAGCCTTCAGCAGTATGTGAACCGTGAACTTCCAGATGTTCAAGCTGGTTTTAGAAAAGGCAGAGGAACCAGAGATCAAATTGCCAACATTCGCTGGATCATCGAAAAAGCAAGAGAGTTCTAGAAAAACATATATTTCTGCTTTATTGACTATGCCAAAGCCTTTGATTGTGTGGATCACAATAAACTGCAGAAAATTCTTCAAGAGATGGGCATACCAGACCACCTGACCTGCCTCTTGAGAAACCTATGTACAGGTCAGGAAGCAACAGTTAGAACTGGATATGGAACAACAGACTGGTTCCAATAGGAAAAGGAGTATGTCAAGGCTGTATATTGTCACCCTGCTTATTTAACTTATATGCAGAGTACATCATGAGAAATGCTGGGCTGGAAGAACCACAAGCTGGAATCAAGACTGCTGGGAGAAATATCAATAACCTCAGATATGCAGATGATACCACCCTTATGGCAGAAAGTGAAGAGGAACTAAAAAGCTTCTTGATGAAAGTGAAAGAGGGGAGTGAAAAAGTTGGCTTAAAGCTCAACATTCAGAAAATGAAGATCATGGCATCTGGTCCCATCACTTCATGGGAAATAGATGGGGAAACAGTGGAAACAGTGTCAGACTTTATTTTTTTGGGCTCCAAAATCACTGCAGATGGTGACTGCAGCCATGAAATTAAAAGACGCTTACTCCTTGGAAGGAAAGTCATGACCAACCTAGATAGTATATTCAAAAGCAGAGACATTACTTCGCCAACAAAGGTCCGTCTAGTCAAGACTGTGGTTTTTCCAGTAGTCATGTATGAATGTGAGAGTTGGAGTGTGAAGAAAGCTGAGGGCCGAAGAATTGATGCTTTTGAACTATGATGTTGGAGAAGACTCTTGAGATTCCCTTGGACTGCTAGGAGATCCAACCAGTTCATTCTAAAGGAGATCAGTCCTGGGTGTTCTTTGGAAGGACTGATGCTAAAGCTGAAACTCCAGTACTTTGGCCACCTGATGTGAAGAGTTGACTCATTGGAAAAGACTCTGATGCTGGGAGGGATTGGGGGCAGGAGGAGAAGGGGACGACAGAGGATGAGATGGCTGGATGGCATCACTGATTCGATGGACGTGAGTCTGAGTGAACTCCAGGTGTTGGTGATGGACAGGGAGGCCTGGCGTGCTGCAATTTATGGGGTCACAAAGAATAGGACATGACTGAGCAACTGAACTGACTGAACTGACTGACTGACTGAATGCAAGAAAATATTTGCAAATGATATGATCAATAGGGGTTAATATGAAAAGTATGTAAACATCTCATACACTCAACATCAAAAAAACAAACAACCCAATTAAAAAATAGAAAAACTGAATAGATATTTTCCAAGGAGAACATTCAGGTGGCTAACAGGCACAAGAGACCTTGCTCAACATTCTTAATCATCAGAGAAATGCAAATTGAAACCACAATGAGATGATCACCTCACACCTGTCAGAATGGCTATCATCAAAAAGAATACAGGAGGGCGGTCCTAAGATGGCGGAGGAATAGGAAGGGAAGACCACTTTCT
>NW_024070199.1:995221-1101492 GCF_014754425.2 Oryx dammah
GGCTTAAGTCCAAAGCTTGAGAACATCAGAGAACTCCTGAATTCAGGGAACATTAAGCAATAGGAGCTCATCAAATGCCTCCAAACCTACACTGAAACAAAGCTCCACCCAAGGGCCAACAAGCTCCAGAGCAAGACATATCACACAAATTCTCCAGCAACACAGGAACACACCCCTGAGCTTCAATATACAGGCAGTTCAAAGTTACTCCAAAACTTTAGACGTCTCATAACCCATTACTGGTCACTCCACTGCACTCCAGAGAGAAGAAACCCAGCTCCACCCACCCGACCTCCAACACAAGCTTCCCTAACCAGGAAACCTGGACAAGCCACTGATACAACCCCACCCACAGTGAGGAAGCTCCACAATAAAGAGAACTCCATAAATTACCAGAATATAAAAAGGCCATTCCAAACGCAGCAATATAACCAAGATGAAGAGACAGAGGAATACCCAACAGGTAAAGGAGCAGGAGAAATGCCCACCAAACCAGACAAAAGAGGAAGAGATAGGGAATCTACCTGAGAAAGAATTCCGAATATTGATAGTGAAAATGATCCAAAACCTTGAAGTCAAAATGGAATCACAGATAAATACCCTAGAGACAAGGATTGAGAAGATGCAAGAAATGTTCAACAAGGACCTACAAGAAATAAAAAAGAGTCAATATACAATGAATAATGCAATAAATGAGATCAGAAACACTCTGGAGGCAACAAATAATAGAATAACGGAGGCAGAAGATAGGATTAGTGAAATAGAAGACAGAATGGTAGAAATAAATGAATCAGAGAGGAAAAAAGAAAAACGAATTAAAAGAAATGAGGACAATCTCAGAGACCTCCAGGACAATATGAAACGCTCCAACATTCGAATTATAGGAGTCCCAGAAGAAGAAGACAAAAAGAAAGACCATGAGAAAATCCTTGAGGAGATAATAGTTGAAAACTTCCCTAAAATGGGGAAGGAAATAATCACCCAAGTCCAAGAAACCCAGAGAGTCCCAAATAGGATAAACCCAAGGCGAAACACCCCAAGACACATATTAATCAAATTAACAAAGATCAAACACAAAGAACAATTATTAAAAGCAGCAAGGGAAAAACAACAAATAACACACAAGGGGATTCCCATAAGGATAACAGCTGATCTCTCAATAGAAACTCTTCAGGCCAGGAGGGAATGGCAAGACATACTTAAAGTGATGAAAGAAAATAACCTAGAGCCCAGATTACTATACCCAGCAAGGATCTCATTCAAATACGAAGGAGAAATCAAAAGCTTTACAGACAAGCAAAAGCTGAGAGAATTCAGCACCACCAAACCAGCTCTCCAACAAATTCTAAAGGATACTCTCTAGACAGGAAACACAAAAAGGGAGTATAAACCCGAACCCAAAATAATAAAACAAATGGCAACGGGATCATACTTATCAATAATTACCTTAAACGTAAATGGATTGAATGCCCCAACCAAAAAGCAAAGACTGGCCGATTGGATACAAAAACAAGAACCCTCTATATGCTGCTTACAAGAGACCCACCTCAAAACAAGGGACACATACAGACTGAAAGTGAAGGGTTGGAAAAAGATATTCCATGCAAATAGAGACCAAAAGAAAGCAGGAGTGGCAATACTCATATCCGATAAAATAGACTTTAAAACAAAGGCGGTGAAAAGAGACAAAGAAGGCCACTACATAATGATCAAAGGATCAATCCAAGAAGAAGATATAACAATTATAAATATATATGCACCCAATATAGGAGCACCGCAATATGTAGGACAAATGCTAACAAGTATGAAAGAGGAAATTAACAACAACACAATAATAGTGGGAGACTTTAATACCCCACTCACACATATGGACAGATCAACTAAACAGAAAATTAACAAAGAAATGCAAACTTTAAATGATACATTAGACCAGTTAGACCTAATTGATATCTATAGGACATTTCACCCCAAAGCAATGAATTTCACCTTTTTCTCAAGTGCTCATGGAACCTTCTCAAGGATAGATCACATCCTGGGCCATAAATATAACCTTGATAAATTCAAAAAAATCGAAATCATTCCAAGCATCTTTTTTCTGACCATAATGCACTAAGATTAGATCTCAATTACAGGAGGAAACCTATTAAAAATTCCAACATATGGAGGCTGAACAACTCGCTTCTGAATAACCAACAAATCACAGAAGAAATCAAAAAAGAAATCAAAATATGCATAGAAACTAATGAAAATGAAAACACAACAACCCAAAACCTGTGGGACACTATAAAAGCAGTGCTAAGAGGAAAGTTCATAGCAATACAGGCATACCTCAAGAAACAAGAAAAAAGTCAAATAAATAACCTAACTCTACACCTAAAGCAACTAGAAAAGGAAGAATTAGAGAACCCCAGAGTTAGCAGAAGGAAAGAAATCTTAAAAATTAGGGCAGAAATAAATGCAAAAGAAACAAAAGAGACCATAGCAAAAATCAACAAAGCCAAAAGCTGGTTCTTTGAAAGGATAAATAAAATTGACAGACCATTAGCCAGACTCATCAAGAAGCAAAGAGAGAAAAATCAAATCAATAAAATTAGAAATGAAAATGGAGAGATCACAACAGACAACACAGAAATACAAAGGATCATAAGAGACTACTATCAGCAATTATATGCCAATAAAATGGACAACCTGGAAGAAATGGATAAATTCTTAGAAAAATACAATTTTCCAAAACTAAACCAGGAAGAAATAGACAATCTTAACAGACCCATCACAAGCACGGAAATTGAAACTGTAATCAGAAATCTTCCAGCAAACAAAAGCCCAGGTCCAGACGGCTTCACAGCTGAATTCTACCAAAAATTTCGAGAAGAGTTAACACCTATCCTACTCAAACTCTTCCAGAAAATCGCAGAGGAAGGGAAACTTCCAAACTCATTCTATGAGGCCACCATCACCCTAATACCAAAACCTGACAAAGATACTACAAAAAAGGAAAACTACAGGCCAATATCACTGATGAACATAGATGCAAAAATCCTCAACAAAATTCTAGCAATCAGAATCCAACAACACATTAAAAAGATCATACACCATGACCAAGTGGGCTTTATCCCAGGGATGCAAGGATTCTTCAACATCTGCAAATCAATCAATGTAATTCACCACATTAACAAATTGAAAAATAAAAACCATATGATTATCTCAATAGATGCAGACAAGGCCTTTGACAAAATTCAATATCCATTTATGATAAAAACTCTCCAGAAAGCAGGAATAGAAGGAACATACCTCAATATAATAAAAGCTATATATGACAAACCCACAGCAAACATTATCCTCAATGGTGAAAAATTGAAAGCATTTCCCCTTAAGTCAGGAACAAGACAAGGGTGTCCACTTTCACCACTACTATTCAACATAGTTCTGGAAGTTTTAGCCACAGCAATCAGAGCAGAAAAAGAAATAAAAGGAATCCAAATTGGAAAAGAAGAAGTAAAACTCTCACTGTTTGCAGATGACATGATCCTCTACATAGAAAACACTAAAGACTCTACCAGAAAATTACTAGAGCTAATTAATGAATATAGTAAAGTTGCAGGATATAAAATCAACACACAGAAATCCCTTGCATTCCTATACACTAATAATGAGAAAGTAGAAGAAGAAATTAAGGAAACAATTCCATTCACCATTGCAACAAAAAGAATAAAATACTTAGGAATATATCTTCCTAAAGAAACTAAAGACCTATATACAGAAAACTATAAAACACTGATGAAAGAAATCAAAGAGGACACTAATAGATGGAGAAATATACCATGCTCATGGATCGGAAGAATCAATATAGTGAAAATGAGTATATTACCCAAAGCAATTTACAAATTCAATGCAATCCCTATCAAGATACCGGCGATATTTTTCGCAGAACTAGAACAAATAATTTCAAGATTTGTATGGAAATACAAAAAACCACGAATAGCCAAAGCAATCTTGAGAAAGAAGAATGGAACTGGAGGAATCAATTTGCCTGACTTCAGGCTCTACTACAAAGCCACAGTTATCAAGACAGTATGGTATTGGCACAAAGACAGACATATAGATCAATGGAACAAAATAGAAAGCCCAGAGATAAATCCACATACATATGGACACCTTATCTTTGACAAAGGAGGCAAGAATATACAATGGAGTAAAGACAATCTCTTTAACAAGTGGTGCTGGGAAAACTGGTCAACCACTTGTAAAAGAATGAAACTAGATCACTTTCTAACACCGCACACAAAGATAAACTCAAAATGGATTAAAGATCTAAATGTAAGACCAGAAACTATAAAACTCTTAGAGGAGAACATAGGCAAAACACTCTCCGACATAAACCACAGCAGGATCCTCTATGATCCACCTCCCAGAATTCTGGAAATAAAAGCAAAAATAAACAAATGGGATCTAATTAAAATTAAAAGCTTCTGCACAACAAAGGAAAACATAAGCAAAGTGAAAAGACAGCCTTCCGAATGGGAGAAAATAATAGCAAGTGAAGCAACTGACAAACAACTAATCTCAAAAATATACAAGCAACTCCTGCAGCTCAATTCCAGAAAAATAAACGACCCAATCAAAAAATGGGCCAAAGAACTAAATAGACATTTCTCCAAAGAAGACATACAGATGGCCAACAAACACATGAAAAGATGCTCAACATCACTCATTATTAGAGAAATGCAAATCAAAACCACAATGAGGTACCACTTCACACCAGTCAGAATGGCTGCGATCCAAAAATCTGCAAGCAATAAATGCTGGAGAGGATGTGGAGAGAAGGGAACCCTCCTACACTGTTGGTGGGAATGCAAACTAGTACAGCCACTATGGAGAACAGTGTGGAGATTCCTTAAAAAATTGCAAATAGAACTGCCTTATGACCCAGCAATCCCACTGTTGGGCATACACACAGAGGAAACCAGAATTGAAAGAGACACATGTACCCCAATGTTCATTGCAGCACTTTTTATAATAGCCAGGACATGGAAACAACCTAGATGTCCATCAGTAGATGAATGGATAAGAAAGCAGTGGTACATATACACAATGGAATATTACTCAGCCATTAAAAAGAATACATTTGAATCAGTTCTGCTGAGATGGATGAAACTGGAGCCGATTATACAGAGTGAAGTGAGCCAGAAAGAAAAACACCAATACAGTATACTAACACATATATATGGAATTTAGGAAGATGGCAATGATGACCCTGTGTGCAGGACAGCAAAAAAGACACAGATGTGTATAGCGGACTTTTGGACTCAGAGGGAGAGGGAGAGGGTGTGATGATTTGGGAGAATGGCATTGAAACATGTATAATATCATGTAAGAATCGAAATGCCAGTCTATGTCTGATGCAGGATATGACACGCTTGGGGCTGACGCGCGGGGATGACCCAGAGAGGTGTTGTGGGGAGGGGGGTGGGAGGGGGGCTCATGTTTGGGAACGCATGTACACCTGTGGTGGATTCATGTCAATCTATGCCAAAACCAATACAGAATTGTAAAGTAAAAATTAAAAATAAATAAATAAATAAATAAATAAAAAAAAAAAAAACAAGACAAAAAGAATACAAATAACAAATGTTGGTGAGAACATGGAGAAAAGGAAACCCTCATACAATTGATGGGAATGCAAATTGATGCAGCCACTGTGGAAAACAGTAAAGAAGTTTCTCACAAAACTAAAGATAGAACTATCTTACGACCCAGCAATTTCACTCACGGGTATATAAATATCTGAAAAAAACAAAAACATGATTCAAAAAGATACAAACACCCCAATGTTCACAGCAACATTATTTACAGTTGAGAAGATATGGAAGTAACCTAAGTGTCCATCAACAGATGAATAGATAACGATGGTGTGGTACGTGTACACACACACACACACACACACACACACACACACACACACACAATGGAATACTACTTAGCCATAAAGAGAATGAAATTTTGCCATGTGCAGCAACACGGATGGACTTGGAGGGTATTACGCCAAGTGAAACAGGGCAGAGAAAGACAAAGACTGTATGACACCCTTCTATGTATAATATAAAAAATATAACAAACAGTGAATATAACAAAAAAGAGATTTGCAGATATAGAGAGAGCAGGAGGGAATTAAGAGGTATAAATTATTATGTATAAAATAAATTATGAGGATATATTGTACAACACAGGGAAAATAGCCAATATTTTATAATAACTATAAATAGAGAATAACCTTAAAAACTGTGAATCACTAAGTAGTATACCTGTAACTTACATAATATTGTAAACAAACTATACTTCAATTAAAAGTTCAAAATTAAAAATACTGACAAAGGAAGAAAGACAGTATCCTGACTTAAGAAAGGACCATGGAGCATGCCTAATCCAACTTTATCACTTTTCAGGGAGGAACCTGAGGCCAGGTTAAGCAATCGCCCTGCTTGGATCCCCTGCATTCCCTGCATTGGCAGGAAATTATTTTATCTCAGAATTTTTACTCAAAACAAATAAATGATAAACAAGTAACTATGATATTTTATTAGTCTAATAAATAAACATTCTATTTCACATGTAAAAAACCAAACCTCAACTGTTGTATTAAACAACTGAAAAGAAAGGCACATAACCTGTTTAAGTCGTCTTGTGTAAGCCTGTAAAGGCACCAGTTAAAAACCACAAGGTCAGCCCTCAATCGTTCACTGACACATTCTTCTTTTTATTCAACCAACACTCACTGAAGACTGTCCCCCTGACGCTGGGAGGTACTGGTGACACGTTAAGAAGGCACCTCTCGGTCCTTGTCCCCATCTGGGGGGTAGTGACAAGCTATGAGACACATCGGCCCAAGTGCGGCTGGAACTACCTGTTCTGACTGGAGTCTCAGGGGCAGGTCATCGAGCGGAACTGGCAGGAGTTGGGCCATGCAGGGTGTAGGAGTCCAGATGCAAAGGCAAGGACAGTAATGTATGTTTGAGGAAATAATTTGAATTGAGCCCAATTCAAGAAAAGAACAAGGAGAAAACCAGAAATTCAAATGGTCCAGACTGCAGATAAAAGTAAATTCCATCCAAGTACGAGATACTTTGTCAGCCCGACTCCTGCACGCCTGACAGGTGGGAGGCGTTCAGTAAACAGTATCTGGCCAAGGAGGCAAGCTCTCTGTTCAAGCTACTGAGTGGCGTCAGCACATTACCAGGTACCGTCCGGGGTCCAAGTCTCCCATCATGCCTTTCAGGTGTGTGTTTTCAGTCCTGACAGCTTTGTACCTCGTATCCAACATCTGAAAGGAGATAAGTAGTTAAAAGTGAATGTAAAATTCGTAATAAGAGCCCACAATTCTATGAAAATTAATTTTACTTTGTTAATATCAATATTTTCTAAGAGTAGCAAAGGGAGACACTTAGGCAGGCTCATCATAAATCGGGTATTCTCATTCAGTTCTCTGATCTTCGGCAGGCCCCACTGCACCCTCCTTTCCTGGTTGCTGCCAAATTAAAAACAAACTATACTGATTGATTACCCTTTCCCATTCCCAAATTCCATTTCTCACTTCTGTTTTTTTATGGTATGCAAATTATCATCAGAAAAAAAATCACAATTCTAAAAACATGCTTGAATAACACTGTCCATTAAGTTTCTTCATTACCTGATTAATTATTACAACACACAAATATGATTTTATGTTGTTTTGTTCTTCCGATATTCCTGCCAAATTTTCTTCTTTTTTTTGTGACTACTTCATTTTGTCTCCTAATTTATTTTCTCCCTAATTTCTTCTACTTGACAGTACTTAGACACAGCATCTGCCCTTTTATTTATCTAGAGCTCATTTCTACATAAAGCACTTTCCTTAAAAAGATATACTTTTGTAAATTACAAAATATATTCTCCTTGACAAAAGTCTAAAAATATAGAAGAGTATAAAGGTTAAAATGAAAACCATTCATAATCCAACTACCTAGATCACTATTGCTGCTGCTGCTGCTGCTAAGTCGCTTCAGTTGTGTCTGACTCTGTTCGACCCCAGAGACGTCAGCCCACCAGGCTCCCCTGTCCCTGGGATTCTCCAGGCAAGAACACTGGAGTGGGTTGCCATTTCCTTCTCTAATGCATGAAAGTGAAAAGTGAAAGTGAAGTTGCTCAGTCGTGACTGACCCTCAGAGACCCCACTGACTGCAGCCTTCTAGGCTCCTCCGTCCATGGGATTTTCCACTGTTAACACCTGTAAAATATCATTTCCTCTACAGTGCAGCCAATGCTATCATCCCACCTATGTAATTTTCCTGTGTATTTTACAGGTTAATCACAGTTTAAGGCTTATAAGAGGGCAAAGCCAGAATATTTTCTTATTTTTACAATACATCGGATTTAAATAGCCCTGTTACTGACTTTTTGCATGGACTGTAGCCCACCAGGTTCCTCTGTCCATGGAATTCTCAAGGGAAGAATAATGGAGTGGGTGGCCATTCCCTTCTCCAGGGAATCTTCCCAACCCAGGGATCAAACCTGGGTCTCTTGCTTTGCAGGCGGATTCTTTACCAGCTGAGCCACCAGGGAAGCCCCAGGAACTGTCATAGATCTAGAAAATTATTGAGTGGTGCTCTCAAAAGCTATATTTGGGGTAATAATACAGAGAAACCCTACACTTTCAGCAGCAGGTCGCCAATTTGATAATGAGTACAGGATTGAGGTGGTGAAGGAAACGGCAACCCACTCCAGTATTTGTGCCTGGAGAATTCCACGGACAGAGGAGCCTGGTGGGCTACAGCGCATGGGGTCACAAAGAATCGGACCAACTAAGTGACTAAACCACCACCACCACCACAGGATTGAGGGAATTTCAAAATAAATTGGAGGGGAGGGAAGAAGGAAGGGAAGACTTAGAAGCCACTTGTAGTATCTGAACAGTAGAATGTTATAATTGCTGTTTTTTCCCATGAACCATGCTATACACATTAAGTGAATATTCAGTGTATATGAGCTAATCTTCATTTTCAATATCCATTTTTCAAAATTCTAAAATAAAGATATGAAATGGGAGTGAGAAGTGTCCACGAAAAGCTGGAGCAAAAGCCCTTCTTAAGTTAAAAATGTTAACTGACGAGAACTAAGGAAAACAAATTCAGGAAGCAATCTGTGACTACTGCACGCTGCTGCTGTTGGGGGTGATCACATGGGTCATAAGAAAACGATAGTCTGAGATTTACAGAAATTATCATGTGCTGTCACTTGCTTCCCTGGTTTTTGGTTGATGACACTTTGCGCTATCTCACCAAGGTGTTATGTGACTCCACCAGGCATTTCTGTGCTGCTAGACTCAGAAACCATAGAAGAAATAGAACGCTTTCCGTAATTAGTAAGGAAGGTGACTCTCTGCACTGAACAAAGCTGACCTGGACAGGCACTCCTGCCCCTCGCATACCTGTTGTTTCGATAGCATTTTCTCTTTTATCTCTAACTCCATTTTTAACTGTCTTTCCAGAAGGGCAGCTTTCTTCATGACAGTTGCTATAGTGATCTCCTTCTGATGAAGCTCCTGTGTTAGGTCAGAGATTTCATTCCTCATTCTTTCCTGCTCAGAGCTGTGGTATTCTTCCTCCTGATAGAGATGACTTCTTATCTGCAGCAGATATTTCCAGAAAACAGCAAGAAATCCTTCAGAAGGCAGCTGAAAGGGTTCACTGGCCATATGCTGTCTTTCTATCCTACCTTAAACTCAGGCAGACCCCACCTTACCCCCCTTTTCTGATCAATGCTGAATTTAAAAGATACTTACAATAATGATTCATTTACTTTTTCCTTCCACTTTCAAAATTTCTTTTTCACTTCTACCTCCTATTGTATACAAGTCATCACCAACTACTGATACCACTTTGATGACTACTTTGACAGGAAGGTAGGGAATGTATTATCTAGCACTGTCCCCCAGCTTCACTAACTTATACTTGGTATATGAAAAACTGCACACAGTTCATGAATAAAATCTGGTGAGTTTGGACATAGACATAATAATCATTACAGTTGTCTTTAAGTTTCTCTGTGTCCCTTTGTGGTTTTATTACTAATTTTGTGTCTGTGGTAAGAACACTTTTCTACCTTTCCAACAGTCTTTATCTGTACAATACCGTGCTGTTGACTGTTGCACTGTGTTGTGCAGCAGATGTGGAACTTACTTGTCTTGTGTAACTTACTTTATACCCATTAAACCACCACTCTGGGCTTGGTGCCATGGAAGAGTGCTGGGCCTTCCACCCAGAGACTGACGAACCAGTTTTTAGGGAGAAAAAAGTTGGCTCAGAGAAGGGACTTGCTCAAAGTCATAAAGCTATTAACTGGAAGAACGAGGTATAGAACTTAGGACTATTGGCTCTAAATTCTGTGCTTTTTTTTTGGACTAAATTGTGCTGTACTATTTGTGACTGAACACTGTTTTTCAGAATCATGTTGTAATAAATTTCAAACTTCATGTGTTCACGAAAAAGCACCACCCACTTTTCTTAGCCTGTGGAATCTCATATTCTTAACTCACCATGGTAGAAACTGCTGGGTCACCCTGGACTCCTCCCCTCCCTCATCCTCCCAAATCAAGTCAGGTAGGAAACATGGTCCTTCTGTTTCAACCTCTCCTAAGTCCTGCCTCTGCTCTCCATTGCTACTACCTCTGTCTTAGTTCGGCCTCCTCTCATCTGCCTAGAAATCATCCGCTCTCCTGTGGACCACAGCCCTCCAGGCTCCTCTGCCCATGGAATTTCCCAGGCGAGAATCCTGGAGCGGGTTGCCATTTCCTTCTCCAGGAGGTTTTCCCGACCCAGGGATCAAATCCACGTCTCTTGCATCTCCTGCATTGCAGGCAGACTCTTTACCACTGAGCCATCTGGGAGGCCCTTAGAAATCCTTCACCGTTTCTAATTCACTGTCTCTGATTCTTGAGGTTCTGAGATGAAGTACATAATTACTGCTCTCAAAAAAAGAAAATCACAGTCCATTAGGGGAAGCAGGAAAATAAACAGTTACAACAGAGTGCAGCAACCAGTTCCAGCAGCCTGTGGTGGAGCAGTGCTTACTCCAGCCGGTGGGCGTCAGGACAGGTCCCAGAGCCTGGGACTGACACTGAGGGGTGAACGGAAGCCCGAGGGAGCAGAGAGGTGGGGATGGGCTCCCAGGCGACCAGGGCAGCGAAGGAAACGGGTCAGAGGGAGGGGTGCGCTCGGTGAGCCAGAAGCAGCCTGACGAGGCTGGACTCAGTGCGCTGTGAGAGGTAAGGCTGCAGGTTAAGCAGGGGCCGTGCACAAAGAGATTTATATGAATTTACACCAGGGAACTTACTTCAAAAATTTTTTTTTCATTGCATCTTTAAAAATTTCAAGACATAATCTCTAAAAGATTAAGAGTGTGCTCTCTCTCTTCAAACATAACCAGAATAATGTCTTAAAAATATTAACAACTCTTCAATATCATATAATACCCAGGCAGTATCAAATTTATATTTGTATTAGAGGTGTGATGAATGTTTTTCAAATTTATTTGTTTGAATAGAGATCTAAATGTGGTGCACGCATTGAGACCAGCTCCTATATTTTTAAAGCCTCTCTTTGTGCCTGCATGCATATGTGTGTTCTCTAAATACTCTACATACATCATTTTACTTAATCCCCACAATCTCTATTTTCCAGATTAGATAGAAAATCAACATATGTAACTGTTCATAAGTCACATTCCTGGTAACAGGCAGTCCGATTACACTGTGCTATATAACTTGTCTGAGCAGAGCCCTGGAATGTGGTTCCCACATTGGAAAAAAGCCAGAGTGGGATGACCTAACATGGAAAGTACTCAGGTCAGGAAGGCAGGTGGTCCAGCTTTAGGCTTCATACCACCAATCTCTCACCTGGATCTATTCTTTACACTAACATTTTTAGAATTTCAGAGTTGGATGTAACCTTGGAAATCACGTGGTCTAACTCCATCATTTAAAAAAATAAAAGAAAAAAAGACTCTCAGGGAAGGAACTGGCTGGGTCTAAGCTACCCAGTCGTAAGAGCAGAAGTATAGACTAGGAGGCTGAAGCACAAGTGTGCTCATCCCAGGACAGTATTACACATCTCCTTTTGTCTCCCATCTCCTCTCTCCAATTTTCTTCCTTACAATTTATCTGATGAACACTGGGGTTGTTCTATAATGTGTCTCAATTGGATTTTATGAGCATCCTTCGGATGTAGAATACACTGAAGAACTATACAAAAAAGATCTTCATGACCCAGATAACCACGATGGTGTGATCACTCACCTAGAGTCAGATATCCTAGACTGTGAAGTCAAGTGGGCCTTAGGAAGCATCACTACGAACAAAGCTAGTGGAGGTGATGGAATTCCAGTTGAGCTATTTCAAACCCTAAAAGATGATGCTGTTAAAATGCTGCCCTCAATATGCCAGCAAATTTGGAAAACTCAGCAGGGGCCACAGGACTGGAAAAGGTCAGTTTTCATTCCAATCCCAAAGAAAGGCAATGCAAGAATGTTCAAACTACTGCACAATTGCACTCATCTCACACGCTAGCAAAGTAATGCCCAAAATTCTCCAAGCCAGCCTTCAACAGTACATGAACAGTGAACTTCCAGATGTTCAAGCTGGTTTTAGAAAAGGCAGAGGAACCAGAGATCAAATTGCCAACATCCGTTGGATCATCAAAAAAGCTAGAGAGTTACAGAGAAACATTAACTTCTGCTTTATTGACTATGCCAAAGCCTTTGACTGTGTGGATCATAACAAACTGTGGAAAATTCTTAAAGTAATGGGAATACCAGACCACCTGACCTGCCTCCTGAGAAATCTGTATGCAGGTCAAGAAGCAACAGTTAGAACCGGACATGGAACAACAGACTGGTTTCAAATTGGTAAAGGAGTACATTAAGGCTGTATATTGTCACCCTGTTTATTTAACTTTTATGCAGAGCACATCAAGTGAAATATCACGTTGGATTAGGCACAAGCTGGAATCATGATTGCTGGGAGAAATATCAATAATCTCCGATATGCAGATGACACCACCTTTATGGCAGAACATGAAAAAGAACGAAAGAGCCTCTTGATGAAAGAGAATGAGGAGAGTGAAAAAGTTTGCTTAAAGCTCAACATTCAGAAAACTAAGATTATGGTATCTGGTCCCATCACTTCATGGGAAATAGATGGGGAAACAATGGGAACAGTGACAGACTTTATTTTTTGGGCTCCAGATCACTGCAGATGGTGACTGCAGCCATGAAATTAAAAGATGCTTACTCATTGGAAGAAAAGCTATGACCAATCCAGACAGCATATTAAAAAGCTGAGACATTACTTTTCTGACAAAGGTTCATCTAGTAAAAGCTATGGTTTTTCCAGTAGTCATGTATGGATGTGAGAGTTGGACTATTAAGAAAGCTGAGCACTGAAGAACTGATGCTTTGGAATTGTGGTGTTGGAGAAGACTCTTGAGGGTCCCTTGGACTGCAAGGAGATCCAACCAGTCCATCCTAAAGGAAATTAGTCCTGAATATTCATTGTAAGGACTGATGTTGAAGCTGAAACTCCAGTACTTTGACTACCTGATGAACTGACTCCTTAGAAAAGACCCTGATGCTGGGAAAGACTGAAGGCAGGAGGAGGAGATGACAGAGAATGAAACAGTTGGATGGCATCACTGACTCCATGGACATGAGTTTGAGCAAGCTCCAGGAGATGTTCACGGACAGGGAAGCCTGGCGTACTGCAGTCCATGGGGTCACAAAGAGTCGGACACGACTGAGCAACTGAACTGAACTGATGTAGCTTAACATGTTCTTAAAATAGTACTTCAAAAATGTGGGGAAAAATGAATATACTATCATGAAGAAGGAGTAAGGGTTTTTTTTTTTTTATTTTCACAACATTTAGATATTAAAGCATGTTATAATTCAAAACTCTTTAAATGAGTTTAATTTACCTAGCTCTAAATGACTTTTGGCTTTATTAAAAATGTCAATTTTATCACAAAATTAGTGACTAAAAATCATTCTATATTGAAAAAAGAGAAAAATAAAATACTTGCAAGAGTCATAATATATGGCTATTGTTGGTTTTATTATAGAATGAAATGCTCTCTCCAAACACTTCCTGGAAACTATAGCTATTTATACACAATTTATTTGCTAGCTTTTCTGCACAGCAATGTGTCATCTAGAGGTCTCCCAGAGCCTGTGCAGAGATTTGTGCCTGGCATTCTCTCCCTCCATATCAAAACTAGGCAGAACCAGTAGATTCCGTCTGTCACTAAGCTGTATTACTCTACCTAAATCTATAAGGTTAAGAACGGTATAACTATACTTTGGGAGGCTTTAATCAACCTTTTATCATAAGGTACTCACTGGGGTCTCCGGTAAAGAATAGTTTTACAAATATTTTAAAATATCAGTAAAATTAGTTCCAGGAGATTATGTGAAAAACATAAGAAAAATGTTCATTAATTCATAACAACGTTTTTATAATTAATAGTTGCCTCATAGTGAATTTTTCAGGAGATGGGACTTGTCTTTTACATTATTGTATTTCCTCAGAAATAAGCAGAATAGCACTAGTCCTGAAGTGGAGTGAAAGTCACTCAGTCATGTCCGGCTCTTTTCGAGCCCACGGACGACAGTCCATGGAAGTCTCTAGGCCAGAATACTGGAGGGGGCAGCCTTCTCCTACCAACCCAGGGATCAAATCCACATTTGATCCCCAAGGTCTCCCACATTGTTGGTGGATTCTTTACCAGCTGAACCACCAGGGATCCTACTAGATACTCAATAAATGTTTGTTGAATTTATACAAACAACAGAATTTATGACCCTATACAACTATGGGAGCCCTCAGCGTTAATATTGATTTGGTTGCTAAATATTTCTTTTCCCTTGTGTTCAGGCATTGTGCTGGGCACTGGATGATAACTCAAAGCCATGCCCAGGTTTTTCCTACTTTTAACTATTGTTTAGACTGTACAATAATGAATATGCTATGTAATCCTTAAACCTAAAGAACAGGGAGGTGAGCAGCAGCCATGATAAACTTATGGGGAAAAAAAGCTACTTTGGAATTTTACTAGAGGAAGAAGAGAAGGTAATTTTTTGTAGGAGAGTTGAAACCCACAGGGTCTTTCAGGGCAGTGTCCAGGTCTTATCCATACTCCTGTTCCCAGCTGCCGGCAACGGACTTGCCACATGTTCAATGTAACCAACAGAAACAGCAGGGAACATCTATGAGGTGCTTCCCCTGAGCTAGGGAGGCCATGATCTAAGCACTTTACTTGCATTATTTTCTGGATTTTAACTTAAAGGAAGAGTATGAACTCTAGGGCCAGATTGCCTGGATTCAGATCTGGCCTCTGCCACTTAATAGCTATAATATTGGTGGAAATTACTGACCTTCTCTGTGGTTTAGTTTCCTTAAATATAAAAGAGGATAGTATTAGTACCTACTTTATCAGATGGGAGGGCTGCCCTGGTAGCTCAGTTGGTAAAGAATCTGCCTGCAATGCAGAAGACCCAAGTTCAATTCCTGGGTTGGGAAGATCCCCTGGAGAAGGGAACGGCTACCCACTCCAGTATTCTGGCCTGGAGAATTCCATGTACTGTTTAGTCCATGGGCTCACAAAAAGTCGGACATGACTGAGTGACTTTCACTTTATCAGACGGTTGTGAGGAATGTAAGAATTAGGTTTTGCTAAGCCCTCAGAACAGCTTCTGGCACATGGCAAGAACAATTTAATGTTAGTTGCTCAGTTGTGTCCAGCTCTTTGCACCTCCATGGACCACGGCTCCCCAGGCTCCTCATTCCATGGAATTCTCCAGACAAGAACCCTGGAGTGGATAGCCATTCCTTGCTTCAGGGGATCTTCCCGACCTAGAGATCGAAACAGAGTCGCCTGCATTGCAAGCAGATTCTTTGCCGTCTGAGCCACCAGGGAAGCCCAAGAGTTGTTTAAGTAGCAGCTAGTATTAGCTCATTCACTCCTCATCATGACCTTATGAAGTGAACTGAAGTGAAATCAAAGTCGCTAAGTCACGTCTGACTCTTTGCGACCCCATGGACTATACAGTCCATGGAATTCTCCAGGCCAGAACACTGGAATAGGTAGCCTTTCCCTTCTCCAGAGGATCTTCCCAAACCAGGAATCGAACCCAGGTCTCCTGCATTGCAGGCGGATGCTTTACCAGCTGAGCCACAAGGGAAGACCCATGACCTTATGAGGTAGGACTAATTAGTCCAGCCCCATCCTAGAAACAGGACCTTGAGCAACCAGCACGGGCAACTTCCTCGTTTATGCACCTGGCACGCAGCCGAGTGCCTGGCTGAGCGGTCCCTCTCGCCACCAGCTGTCTTTCACGGAGCCTCGGCCCTCTACCTTCATGAGCAGTGTCCCAGCAGCAGAGTGCTGACCTGAAGTCTGTGCTCCCCACAGCTGCGCACTGAGAAGTGTCAGGATTAGCAGCTTGGTAGGTTATTGTCTTAGGAGAAAATACATCAATAGCAGGAGGAAGAAGGGATTGAGAGGGAAGAATTTTTTCCCCTTTGTATTCAAAGATTTCAGATCTGCCTGGAAGAATGGAGCTCCTTACTTGCCATACCTTGTCCAACTCTTTTTCATGATCTGGTTGATCTGGGGTCACTGAAAATAGCTCTTTCCTTTTTTTTTCTGATTCTTTAATAGATGGTGAATAAGATGATTCAAGTCTACAAATTAAAATGAATAAAAATTAAACTTGATAAATTGTTATGATTACATTGTTAATTTAGGCCATCGTAGGCTGCAGAGACAGATTATTAATCTCCTGGAGATATTTCTAGTTACACACATGGACAGTTCTAATACACTCAGGTCCCGTAAGTATTTACATATTTAACTGAGTGCAAATAATAGTGTTAGTGAAAATAAAACATTGTAATTAATATGGAATTTCAATTATACATTAAAAATTGGCTGAATACTCAATTTGCATATGTAGGTAAGATTTTTGTATATGAAGAAAAAGACTGTTTCATATAACAAAATAGCTTGGGAGTCAGTATAAAAAAGGAAATACACCTGACCTGCATTGTGGAAAGGAACTATGTCAGGATATGTCTGAGGGGAGTAACTACTCCATAAAAGTGATCCAAAGTCATTAAATCTGACAGTCTACCCAGAGAAAGCTCAAATAGTCTATTCTTCAGCTACTCAATTTATAAAATGGAATAGCAACCACATATGGGCACTAGAGAGGAAAGGCAGGAACTAGTATGAAAAGTACACTTTCCACAGGAAATTTGGAGAACTAGAAACAGGTAATGTTCACGTCCACATCAGGGAGATTGGTAAAATAAAAAATCATTGAAACATGAAAAATAAAGATAACCATGCTGCCAAAGAACTAAACAGACATTTCTCCAAAGAAGACATACAGATGGCTAACAAACACATGAGAAGATGCTCAACATCGCTCATTATCAGAGAAATGCAAATCAAAACCACAACGAGGTACTGTCTCACACTGGTCAGAATAGCTGCTATGAAAAAGTCTACAAACAATAAGTGCTGGAGAGGGTGCAGAGGAAAAGGAACCCTCTTACACTGTTGGTGGGAATGCAAACTAGTACAGCCACTATGGAGAACAGTGTGGAGATTCCTTAAAACACTGGAACTAGAACTGCCATATGACTCCCATTCTGTCGCTGAGGAAGGCTTTCTTATCTCTTCTTGCTATTCTTTGGAACTCTGCATTCAGATGCTTATATCTTTCCTTTTCTTCTTTGCTTTTTGCTTCTCTTCTTTTCACAGCTATCTGTAAGGCCTCCCCGGAGAGCCATTTTTGTATTCTTTTCCGTGGGGATGGTCTTGATCCCTGTCTCCTGTACAATGTCATGAACCTCAGTCCATAGTCATCAGGCACTCTATCATATCTAGTCCCTTATATCTATTTCTCACTTCCACTGTATAATCATAAGGGATTTGATTTAGGTCATACCTGAATGGTCTAGTGGTTTTCCCTACTTTGTTCAATTTCAGTCTGAATTTGGCAATAAGGAGTTCATGATCTGAGCCACAGTCAGCTCCCTGTCTTGTTTTTCTTGACTGTATAGAGCTATTCCATCTTTGGCTGCAAAGAATATAATCAATCTGATTTCGGTGTTGACCATCTGGTGATGTCCATGTGTAGAGTCTTCTCTTGTGTTGTTGGAAGAGGGTGTTTGCTATGACCAGTGCAGTTCTCTTAGCCAAACTCTATTAGCCTTTGCCCTGCTTCATTCTGTATTCCAAGGCCAAATTTGCCTGTTACTCCACGTGTTTCTTGACTTCCTATTTTTGCATTTCAGTCTGCTATAATGAAAAGGACATCTTTTTTGGGTGTTAGTTCTAAAAGGTCTTGTAGGTCTTCATAGAACCGTTCAGCTTCAGCTTCTTCAGTGTTACTGGTTGGGGAATAGACTTGGATTCCTGAAAAGAAATAGAGGAAAACAACAGAATGGGAAAGACTAGAGATCTCTTCAAGAAAATTAGAGGTAACAAGGAAACACTTCATACAAAGATGGGCTCGATAAAGGACAGAAATGGTATGGACCTAACAGAAGCAGAAGATATTAAGAAGAGGTGGCAAGAATACACAGAACTGTACAAAACAGATCTGCATGACCAAGATAATCACGATGGTATGATCACTCACCTAGAGCCAGACATCCTAGAATGTAAAGTCAAGTGGCCTTAGAAAGCATCACTACAAACAGAGCTAGTGGAGGTGATGGAATTCCAGTTGAGCTATTTCAAATCCTGAAAGATGATGCCATGAAAGTGCTGCACTCAATATGCCAGAGCATTTGGAAAACTCAGCAGTGGCTACAGGACTGGAAAAGGTCAGTTTTCATTCCAATCCCAAAGAAAGGCAATGCCAAAGAATGCTCAAACTACCATACAATTGTACTCATCTCACATGCTAGTAAAGTAATGCTCAAAATTCTCCAAGCCAGGCTTCAGCAGTACACTTCCAGATGTTCAAGTTGGTTTAAGAAAAGGCAGAGGAAACAGAGATCAAATTGCCAACATTCGCTGGATCATCGAAAAAAGCAAGAGAGTTCTAGAAAAACATCTATTTCTGCATTATTGACTATGCCAAAGCTTTTGACTGTGTGGATCACAATATACTGTGGAAAATTCTGAAAGAGATGGGAATACCAGACCACCTGACCTGCCTCTTGAGAAACCTGTATGCAGGTCAGGAAGCAACAATTAGAACTGGACATGGAACAACAGACTGGTTCCATATTGGAAAAGGAGTACGTCAAGGCTGTATATTGTCAGCCTGCTTATTTAACTCATATGCAGAGTACATCATGAGAAACGTTGGGCTGGAAGAAGCACAGGCTGGAATCAAGATTGCCAGGAGAAATATCAATAACCTCAGATATGCAGATGACACCACCCTTATGGCAGAAAGTGAAGAGGAAATAAAATGCCTCTTGATGAAAGTGAAAGAGGAGAGGGAAAAAGTTGGCTTAAAGCTCAACATTCAGAAAATGAAGATCATGGCATGTGGTCCCATCACTTCATGGGAAATAGATGGGGAAAGAGTGGAAACAGTGTCAGACTTTATTTTGGGGGGCTCCAAAATCACTGCAGATGGTGACTGCAGCCATGAAATTAAAAGATGCTTACTCCTTGGAAGGAAAGTTATGACCAACCTAGATAGCATATTGAAAAGCAGAGACATTACTTTGCCAACTAAGGTCCATCTAGTCAAGGCTATGGTTTTCCATTGGTCATGTATGGATGTGAGAGTTGGACTGTGAAGAAAGCTGAGTGCCAAAGAATTGATGCTTTTGAACTATGGTGTTGGAGAAGACTCTTGAGAGTCCCTTTGGACTGCAAGGAGATCCAACCAGCCCATTCTGAAGGAGATCAGCCCTGGGTATTCTTTGGAAGGACTGATGCTAAAGCTGAAACTCCAGTACTTTGGCCACCTCATGCAAAGAATTGACTCATTGGAAAATACTCTTATGCTGCAAGGGATTGGGGGCAGGAGGAGAAGGGGACGAAATGATGAGATGGCTAGATGGTATCACTGACTCGATGGATGTGAGTTTGAGTGAACTCTGGGAGTTGGTGATGGACAAGGAGGCCTGGTGTGCTCCGATTCATGGAGTCGCAAAGAGTCGGACATGACTGAGTGACTGAACTGAACTGACTGATGACCCAGCAATCCCACTGCTGGGCATACACACCGAGGAAACCAGAACTGAAAGAGACACGTGTACCCCAATGTTCATTGCAACATCGGCAGATGAATGGATAAGAAAGTTGTGGTACATATGCACAATGTAATATTACTCGGCCATTAAAAAGAATGCATTTGAATCAGTTCTAATGACGTGGATGAAACTGGAGCTCATTATACAGAGTGAAATAAGTCAGAGAGAAAAACACCGATGCGGTATACTAACACATATATATGGAATTTAGAAAGATGGTAACAATGACCCTATATGTGAGACAGCAAGAGACACAGATGTAAAGAACAGTCTTTGGACTCTGGGAGAAGGTGAGGGTGGTATGATTTGAGAGGGTAGTACTGAAATGTGTATATTATCATATGTGAATCGGATCACCGGTCCAGGTTTGATGCATGAGACAGGGCGCTCAGGGCTGGTGCACTGGGATGACCCTGAGGGATAGAATGGGGAGGGAGGTGCGAGGGGGCTTCTGGATGGGGAACACATGTACACCTGTGGCTGATTCATGTCAATGTTTGGCAAAAACCACTACAATATTGTAAAGTAATAAGCCTCAATTAAAATAAATAAATTAATTTTAAAAAAACTTAAAAAAAATAAAGACAACCATGCAAGAAACGTAGCATGCTTTCCACTATTGCTGGGCTAACCTGATAGTGTCTGGGGTTTTGAGGAATATACCTACCTGTAACTGAGCATGATTTTAGATTTCCAAAGAGCTTTTAAAATAGTTCCACAAATCAGAAACTTAAGCCACACATACAAACAAAGTAAAATCTGAGAGATGAGAGAAATAACTAATGAAAAGATGGAAAATAAAGGGCTCTTTTAAAATGTATAAATTATACATGTATCCATTCTCCCCCATACCCCCCTCCCATTCAGGCAGAGTTCCTGTCCTATACAGTAGAATCTTGTTGGCTATCCATTTTAATATAGCAGAGTGTATATGGATACATGTTTATGTATGGCTGAGTCCCTTTCCTGTCCACCTGAAACTATCACAATATTGTTAACTGGCTATACTCCAATATAAAATAATAAGTTAAAAAAATTAAAGGTATAAATTAATAGTGATAGCCTTGAGGTGCATGTGTCTGGACTAGACTACTTTTTTTTGGTTATCAAATATACATGTTAACTCTGTAGAAAACAGAGTTTATCAGAGTATATACTGCTATAAGTTGTCATCTAGGAAAAACTATTGTCAGCATTTTTGTGTATACTGTCTTTTTTTGGTCTATGCATATGTGTATAAACACATGTTTCCCATACCATTAGCATGTACTGTACACACTACTTTTCAGGCCCCTTTTGTTTCCCCTCAGTAATATATTGTGAGCATTTTATCCAATATTCTCCTAAAACATTATTTTAGGATCAATCTTAAATTTGTCTTCTTTACTATGATTTTAAAATGGTGAAAAATGAAATTTCCTATTTTTAATTCTTTCTAAGCAATTCAGGGAGTGGAATGCTGAACTGAATGGTAAAAACCTCATAATGATCTTAAATTTCAGTGAGTGAGTGGAACAAACATCAAGCTTTAATGTGGACAAGCTCAAGAAGAAAATAATAATCATGTTCACATAAAGACATAAAGGAACTGTCATTTATCATGTAAGAAGGGAATGTAGGAATTATTTTTAATAACTCTCAGAACATCTCAGCCTAAGATGCTTCTATACGTAAAGAAAAGAAAAAGCTAACAAAATCTTGGCATTAATGAGAAAAGTTTTGAAAATAAATAAAAACATTACAATGCTACTGTTATAAAACTATTGTGTATTTACACTCAGTAGCCTTGGCGGCTTCACCCTAATACAACTGTAAAAAAGAAACAGAATTAAAAAAAAAAAACAATAAAGAGGACAGAATCATGTTCAAATGAAAACAAACTAAAAGGATTAGAAATTCTCAATGGGAAAGACGAAGGCTGAGAAGACTATGCCCGAAGTCTAAAATACAATAGAAGCTGTTAAAAGGTAAATACCTAATTTTCATCGAATCTCAGAATGCTAGAACTTAAGACTATCTCCAAATGAGGAAGATGTAGTTTGGAGACCAAAATATATACCAGCTTAAATAGAAAATGGTAAGCAGGCATAACAGAAGAGTTGTATTGGCCAAATATGCAAATAACTGCAAAATTTTAGATTAAATCATATATTCAAGGAATGTTGGCCATGTCTAGAATTAAAAATTGACTGTGTGAGATAGAGCTCCAGAGAAAATACCTACAATGCTCTTCATAAACCAAAGCTAGACCCGGGCTGAATGGTTTGCTCTTCTAGGAAATTTCTTATGTCTTTAGGCATATACATTCCATATGTGAATACATTTTTCACCAACTCACCACACCGGAACAGTGTCTTGCACATAATATATTTCCAGTGGATTTATTAATGATCAGTGCTGATGACATATAGCTTGTATATCTGACCACTCTAAAGCTCATACTGGCTAATATGCATTCTACCACTATTGGTTAGATGGACAAGAGGTTACTTTGGGGAATATTAATTTGCCATTTGAAACCTCAAAGGAAAGCTAGCAGGCCCTACAGCTTTGAAAAAATAATGCTTCCCTTGGTGGCTTAGATAGTAAAGAACCTGCCTGCAATGTGGGAGACCCCAGTTCGATCCCTGGGTCAGGGAGATCCCCTGGAGGAGGGCATGGCAACCCACTCCAGTACTCTCACCTGGAGAATCCCATGGTCAGAGGAGCCTGTGGGCTACAGTCTATGGGGTCACAAGGAGTTGGACATGACTGAGCAACTAGCACTTTAAAACAATGTAATCATCTTTCACTAAATATCTATCATCGTTTGGCTATTCAGTTTCTAAAGTACTATCACTGATCTGGCATTAGCCTTCAGATGTGAGAAGGACTCAAGGTCTACTGAGAACTGGAACAGCAGGGAATAGTTAGAACAGTCTTATCACAAACATAAACATTTAATAATCCTCAGCAGTGCCATTTCCTTTGTGGTTATATGGTACATAATTCCTGACTTTAAAAGAGGAAAAAACATCTGCTCTAACAAAACTCTTAATGGAACTGACAAGGTGATGAGTTTGGAGGCCAAAATAAATAAAACATTTATAAGTGAAAAGTTGAAGCTTAAGGCCATCAACATAAAAACATTTGAAAAACATGTAGTAAATCTTATTTATAAACACTGATAATTAAATATTAGCTCTATACTATTGTACATACAATATTCTGAAGAATAAAAGTTCTAAGAAAGTCTTTGACTTCATAAGTATCCAGAATATCAGAACATGCTATAATATTCCAGATAAGTAAAAACACTGATTTTGAAGATAAAATAATCACTACTTTTATTTTTAATATCTAATATTACCTAATAATTAATAGCATAATAATACAAAACAGACTTTTAATTCCAATTTCAAACATAAAACTCTTAAAAATATTTAAGCATCATGTTTTGAACAGTTCTTCTCAGGTTGCTGAATATAACAATATACCTTTTCTTGTTTTCTTGAGTACTTTGGGACTCTCCTAGTTTTAACAGTTCTCTGTGCAACTGCAATCGTTCCATTTCTATAATTCTCAAGAGATCATCACGTGACTGTAACTCACTTTTCACTTCTGAGAGTCCTGCTTCCATGGCCTAAATAAAAACATCAAAAAATTTCAATGCTCACATTTGGATATCATGATGTATGCAATACATTTTAAAATATTTAATATCTATGAAGCATCCTAATTTCAAATGACCTGATACCTAGTCCTTTGCTGGCCCAGTCTTACAGAATTTCATTCATTTATTCAACAAATATTTACTGAGCTCTTAATCCTGCTCAGCGCTGAGGATACAGACAGGATCTGTCCTCATGAGCTCATAGTCTAGTGATAAAGACAAAGAATCATCCACATATGGCCATACTATATGAAAGAGGGAAACATAAAAGCATGAGTACCAATGAATAAAATTTGGATTAATGCAAATAATTGCGAATGGCCAAGAAAAACCTAATTTCAAACCTGGCCAACAATGTGAATTATAAACTGTGGTCTATGGTTCCATTATTGCCCAACAGTAGCCCTACTTTAGCTGGTAACTAGAAACACCAGCAATCCTGTGAGCCCCGTGTTTTATTTGGATAATAGCAGAGGCTTGAGCAAGTTTAGAAGCTGTTGGGAAGGATCCAGCTGGGACAGAGAAGGGTTAATACTGATGGTGTCATGGTCCTGAGAAGGTGGGTGAGGTGGGTCCCAAAGCACAACTGAAAGAACTGCCTAAAGGAGAAGAGTCCCGCTGCCCTTTCAACAGGAAAGAAGGAAGGAAGATGGAAAGGAGACAACGCCTTGGGAAGGAGGGGCTAGGACAGGGGCTTTCTGTTGGCTTGTATTTCCCTTGAGAAGGACAAAGGCAATGCCAGTGGAAGGAGAGGTGGAAGTGGGTTTGGGAAGGGAACTTCTGAGAGTGAAGAAGGTTCGAGATGGTCTGCAGTGAATCAGTCATCAAATGCATTGCCATTTTTCAGTTCAGTTCAGTTCAGTGGCTCAGTCGTGTCCGACTCTTTGCGACCCCATGTATCGCAGCACGCCAGGCCTCCCTGTCCATCACCAACTCCCAGAGTTCACTCAAACTCACATCCATCGAGTCCATGATGCCATCCAGCCATCTCATCCTCTGTCGTCCCCATCTCCTCCTGCCCCCAATCTCTCCTAGCTTCAGAGTCTTTTCCAATGAGTCAACTCTTCACATGAGGTGGCCAAAGTACTGGAGTTTCAGCTTTAGCATCAGTCCTTCCAAAGAACACCCAGGACTGATTTCCTTTAGAATGGACTGCTTGGATCTCCTTGCAGTCCAAGGGACTCTCAAGAGTCTTCTCCAACACCACAGTTCAAAAGCATCAATTCTTCGGTGCTCAGCTTTCTTCAAAGTCCAACTCTCACATCCATACATGACCACTGAAAAAACTGTAGCCTTGACTAAATGGACCTTGGTCGGCAAAGTAATGTCTCTGCTTTTCAATATGCTATCTAGGTTGGTCATAACTTTCCTTCCAAGGAATAAGCGTCTTTTAATTTCATGGCTGCAGTCACCATCTGCAGTGATTTTGGGGACCCCCAAAATAAAGTCTGACACTGTTTCCACTGTTTCCCCATCTACTTCCCATGAAGTGATGGGACCACATGCCATGATCTTCGTTTTCTGAATGTTGAGCTTTAAGCCAACTTTTTCACTCTCCTCTTCCACTTTCATCAAGAGGCTTTTTAGTTCCTCTTCACTTTCTGCCATAAGGATGGTGTCATCTGCATATCTGAGGTTATTGATATTTCTCCCGGCAATCTTGATTCCAGCTTGTGCTTCTTCCAGCCTGGCGTTTCTCATGATGTACTCTGCATATGAGTTAAATAAAAAGGGTGACAATACACAGCCTTGACATACTCCTTTTCCGATTTGGAACCAGTCTGTTGTTCCATGTCCAGTTCTAACTGTTGCCTCCTGACCTGCATATAGTTTTCTCAAGGGCCAGGTCAGGTGGTCTGGTATTCCCATCTCTTTCAGACTTTTCCACAGTTTATTGTGATCCACAGAGTCAAAGGCTTTGGCATAGTCAATAATGCAGAAATAGATGTTTTTCTGGAACTCTCTTGCTTTTTTGATGATCCAGAGAATGTTGGCAATTTGATTTCTGGTTCCTCTGCTTTTTCTTAAACCAGCTTGAACATCTGAAAGTTCACGGTTCACATACTGCTGAAGCCTGGCTTGGAGAATTTTGAGCATTACTTTACTAGCATGTGAGATGAGTACAATTGTGTGGTAGTTTGAGCATTCTTTGGCATTGCCTTTCTTTGGGATTGGAATGGAAACTGACCTTTTCCAGTCCTGTGGCCACTGCTGAGTTTTCCAAATTTTCTGGCATATTGAGTACAGCACTTTCACAGCATCATCTTTCAGGATTTGAAATAGCTCAACTGGAATTCCATCACCTCCACTAGCTCTGTTCGTAGTGATACTTTCTAAGGCCACTTGACTTCACATTCCAGGATGTCTGGCTCCAGGTGAGTGATCACACCATCATGATTATCTTGGTTGTGAAGATCTTTTTTGTACAGTTCTTCTGTGTATTCTTTCCATCTCTTCTTAGTATCTTCTGCTTCTATTAGGTCCATACCATTTCTGTCCTTTATCGAGCCCATCTTTGCATGAAATGTTTCCTTGTTATCTCTAATTTTCTTGAAGAGACCTCTAGTCTTTCCCATTCTGTTGTTTTCCTCATTTCTTTGCATTGATTCCTCAGGAAGACTTTCTTATGTCTCCTTGCTATTCTTTGGAACTCTGCATTCAGATGCTTATATCTTTCCTTTTCTCCTTTGCTTTTCACTTCTCTTCTTTTCACAGCTATTTGTACGGCTTCCCCACAAAGCCATTTTGCTTTTTTGCATTTATTTTCCATGGGGATGGTCTTGATCCCTGTCTCCTTTACAATGTCACGAACCTTCGTCCATAGTTCATAAGGCACTCTATCATATCTAGATATAATATGATAAATCTACTTTTCACTTCCACTGTATAATGATAAGGGATTTGATTTAGGTCATACCTGAATGGTTTAGTGGGTTTCCTTACTTTCTTCAATTTAAGACTGAATTTGGCAATAAGGAGTTCATGATCTGAGCCACAGTCAGCTCCGGTCTTGTTTTTGCTGACTGTATAGAGCTTCTCCATCTTTGGATGCAAAGAATATAATCAATCTGATTTCAGTGTTGACCATCTGGTGATGGTCAACAATTATAAAAATTGCCATTTTTACAGATGAGCAAATTGAGGTCTGGGCTTGGCCCAAAGTTACACAGCTCATAAGTGGCCGATTCTGCAATGGAAAAATCCAAATCTTTCGTCTACTAGTCCAGTTAGAACATTTAAGACTCAAAAATAATTGTTTCACGAAAAATAAGTAAAACAGACCTGTAGCTTATTGGTAAAGATGGGGGCAGGGCTGCTCTTTGGGCACTGCTAATAAAGACACTTACTCCTTTGAAGGAAAGTTATGACCAACCTAGAACAGCATATTGAAAAAGCAGAGACATTAGTTTGTCAACAAAGGTCCGTCTAGTCAAGGCTACGGTTTTTCCAGTAGTCATGTATGGATGTGAGAGCTGGACTATAAAGAAAGCTGAGTGCTAAAGAATTGATGCTTTTGAACTGTGGTGTTGGAGAAGACCCTTGAGAGTCCCTTGGACTGCAAGGAGATCCAACCAGTCCATCCTAAAGGAGATCAGTCCTGGGTGTTCATTGGAAGGACTGATGTTGAAGCTTAAACTCCAATACTTTGGCCCCCTGGTGCTAAGAACTGACTCATTTGAAAAGACCCTGATGCTGGGAAAGATTGAGGGTAGGAGGAGAAGGGGACAACTGAGGATGAGATGGTTGGATGGCATCATCGACTCAATGGACATGTGTCTGAGTGTACCCCGGGAGTTGGTGATGGACAGGGAGGCCTGGTGTGCTGCGGTTCATGTGGTCACAAAGAGTCGGAAACGACTGAGCAACTGAACTGAACTGAATAAAGACCATAAAAATCACTACTGATATTTTCAAAAGTCATTTTTAATAATTCTTTATACATCAATAACAGATTCATTCAAATATAATCCATATATCATAATATTCACCCACTTAAAGTGTATAGTTCAGTGGATTTGAGCATATTCACAAAGTTGTGCAAGTTATCATCACAACTTAATTCCAGATTATTTTCATCACAAACACATTAGCAACCACACCTCATTTTCCCTTCCTTCTCACCCCCAGAAACCACTAATGTATGTTTGTCTCTATGGAATTACCTATTCTGCACAATTCAGACAAATAGAATCATACAATATGCGGCCTTTTCATGACTGGTTTCTTTCTCTTGATATAATGCTTTCAAGGTTCATCCATGTTGTAGCATGTAAAGTACTTCATGCCTTTTATTGGCTAATAATTCTTAACTGTATAGATATACCATTTTGTTTGTTCATAAGCTGATAGACATTTGGATGTTTCATCTTTTTACTATTATGAATAATGCTGTTATGAAATTCATATATAAGCTTTCATGTGGATATATGTTTTCTTATTCTTATTCAAAATTTCACAGCTTAGAATTATAATTGTCTAGACAGTATAGGACATATGAGGTCCCATATAAACATTTTTTAAAACCAAAGTCTTAAATATAATATATTGTTTTCCAGGAGACCTAGAGATATTCCTAGCCCCAGATATTCCTAGCTGATTTGGAAATAAGCAGGAAAATATATTCAAATAGATGATTTTAATAAACTTCCTGTCTCAAACAGTGCAGATTTTTCAGATGAGATACAATTTCAAAATAAAAGAAATATGAAATAAGAGATTAACAAATAGACAAATAAACTTTAAGCCTTAGGAAGTATCACTACGAACAAAGCTAGTGGAGGTGATGGAATTTCAGCTGAGCTATTTCAAATCCTGAAAGATGATGCTGTGAAAGTGCTGCACTCAATATGCCAGAAAATTTGGAAAACTCAGCAGTGGCCACAGGACTGGAAAAGGTCAGTTTTCATTCCAATCCCAAAGAAAGGCAACACCAAAGAATGCTCAAACTATTGCACAACTGCACTCATCTCACACGCTAGTAAAGTAATGCTCAAAATTCTCCAAGTCAGGCCTCAGCCGTGGTTATTTAACCATGAACTTCCAGATGTTCAAGCTGGTTTTAGAAAAGGCAGAGGAACCAGCGATCAAATTGCCAATATCTGCTGGATCATCAAAAACGCAAGAGAGTTCCAGAAAAACATCTATTTCTGCATTATTGACTATGCCAAAGCCTTTGACTCTGTGGATCACAATAAACTGTGGCAAAGTCTGAAAGAGATGGGAATACCAGACCACCTGACCTGGCCCTTGAGAAAACTATATGCAGGTCAGGAGGCAACAGTTAGAACTGGACATGGAACAACAGACTGGCTCCAAATCGGAAAAGGAGTATGTCAAGGCTGTGTATTGTCACCCTTTTTATTTAACTCATATGCAGAGTACATCATGAGAAACGCCGGGCTGGAAGAAGCACAAGCTGGAATCAAGATTGCTGGGAGAAATATCAATAACCTCAGATATGCAGATGACACCACCCTTATGGCAGAAAGTGAGGAAGAACTAAAGAACCTCTTGATGAAAGTGAAAGAGGAGTGTGAAAAAGTTGGCTTGAACCTCAACATTCAGAAAACGAAGATCATGGCATGTGGTCCCATCACTTCATGGCAAATAGATGGGGAAACAGTGGAAACAATGTCAGACTTTATTTTGGGGCACTCCAAAATCACTGCAGATGGTGATTGCAGCCATAAAATTAAAAGATGCTTACTCCTTGGAAGGAAAGTTATGACCAACCTAGACAGCATATTCAAAAGCAGAGACATTACTCTGCCAACAAAGGTCCGTCTAGTCAAGGCTATGTTTTTTCCAGTGGTCATGTATGGACATGAGAGCTGGACTATAAAGAAAGCTGAGCACTGAAAAATTGATGCTTTTGAACTGTGGTGTTGGAGAAGAGTCTTGAGAGTCCCTTGGACTGCAAGGAGATCCAACCAGTCCATCCTAAGGGAGATCAGTCCTGGGTGTTCACTGGAAGGACTGACGTTGAAGCTGAAACTCCAGTACTTTGGCCACCTGACGCGAGGAGCTGACTCATTTGAAAAGACCCTGATGTTGGGAAAGATTGAGGACAGGAGGAGAAGGGGATGACAGAGGATCAGATGGTTGGATGGTAACACTGACTCAATGGATATGGGTTTGGGTGGACTCCGGGAGTTCGTTATTGGACAGGGAGGCCTGACGTGCTGTGGTTCATGGGGTCACAAAGAGTCGGACACGACTGAGGGACTGAACCGAACTGAACTGAAATAAACTTTATGTGGATGTCATGCATTACTTTACCCAAATTAAGAAGACATTCTCTGGGCTTCCTGCATTGCAAATTTGCCACCAGGGAGCAATCGAACATGAAACTGCATGTAGAGGAGAGGGCCTGCCTTCCTTGGGGAAGAGGGGTCACAAGAGGGCTCTAACTCCAGACCAGCAAAATGCAGTATCACCATGGGTGAGAACTGACAAAAATTCTGTAAAATCTGACAATAATGGAGTCTATTTATGTACTGTCATTAGACAATAATACCTAAAAGCATGACATTTGGAGATATCATTAAGGGATAAAAGGCTTATTTGTGATCCAGCGACACAGATAAGAGAAGTTAAAACTGAAAGTTACAATCAATGATGGTTTGACACGTTTTTCTAACATGCAGGAATATGTGAAAGTTTTTAATTGAGAGCCTTATGTAAGTTTACTATAGAGTATAAGAAAAGAAGCTTTACTGATATTGATAAATTGAGTTGCTTTTTTGACTTACGTAATATCCCTTTGAATTCAAAGTCAATAGTACAGGGTTGACACAAGAATTGGGGATTTAACTTAGATGTAGTTTTAAAATTTGCATGCTTTTGTAGAAAAAGTCAAATCAGTTCTTTGCCAATGTGGATGCAAATATTCAGGAAAATGATTCTTTGGTTCTTGATCAGTTATTGGAACACTGTCAAGTTTATTTGGGACAACTTGTGTGTGTATGCAAGTCTAAAATTTTAACTGTAAATTTTATAAAGTCTAAATACAGATCAGGTATTCCCAGTGATACTTAATATCCAAATTGAGATGTGCTGCAAATGTAACATATGCATTGGATTTTGAAGACTAATTATTAAAAGAAATGTAAAATATCTCATTAATAATTTTTTGACATCGATTGTATGTTGAAATGGTAACAGTTTGGATACGTGTTATGCTGAATAAAATTTATTACTATTATATATTAATTTTACCCATTTCTTATGATGTTTTTTAATGTGGTTACTAGTAAAGTTTAAATTACATTTGTGTATTATATTTCCATAGGACTGTGTGGTTCTAATACCTTAATGACACATTAACGAGCAAACAAAAATAGGTCATATTTTTTGGCATATATATTAGAAAAAATACAGAACAATTTATTTCTGCCATTGACTACCAATGGGAAATATTGCACACTTTCAAAATGTGAGTGTAGTGCAACACAGAAAATAAATATATGTAATGGAATAGATGTGTCTGCTGACACATTTCAAGGTTGTAGAAAGACAAGTGAGAAGATGTGATTCTGTGAAAATTCAGATGCAGCTGGCATTAAAGTGTGTTGTAAACAAAAGAGAATTTTATATACAATAAGTGACAGTAATTCAGGCTGAAACGGTTGTCTTTTTAAATGTATGTGCAAGATGTGGAGCACTAACATATGACAGTTTTGCAAAAAGAGACGAGAAACTTGTTTCTAAAAACGTGCACTGGTTATAGTGATCATTCACCTCTAATTATTCCCATTTGGTAAAACATAATTTTTGTAAAACAAGTTTAAGGCCCATCTGTTTAGTTATAAAATTTTTAGACATCTTGAAGGTTTTGAAGCAAATTATTTCTCAAAAGTCTTTTCATTAGAACTATAACACTTTTTATGTGTGAAACTTAATCCAGAATAATTTGAATTTTTTTTTAAACAAGTGAATCCCTTGTAAAGTATAAAATGGAGATGTTTAAATTTACTAATGCTCCTAGATCCAAGGATAAATAAATTAGTTTTTACAGGAACAAAAATCTGTAAAACTAATTTTGGGAAACTTTCTCATAGAAATTGGTGGATTATAAATAAATAAATTCCAGTCACAGTAAAATTTATCATTAACTCTGGAAAACATCACAAATACACTTAGAGAATTACTGGTGAAGTCTATGAGAAAAATAACATTTTAAAATTTAAAGCAAGGTTTTTCAGCCTCAGCAAAATTTACAATTTGGTCTGTATAATTCTTTGTTGTGGGGTTTATCTTGTGCATTGTGAGACTGTTTAGATGTTTAGCAGCAACCCAGACCTCTACCCACTAAATGCCAATAACACCCCTCTTCTCTGTAGTGATAACCAAAAATGTATTCAAGCATTGTCAGTTATCACTGGGGAAGCAAAATCACCTCAGCAGAGGATCACTGATTTAAAAGAACACCAGCTTCCCTGGTGGCTCATGGCTGAGATGGTTAAGAATCTTCCTGCAATGCAGGAGACCTGGGTCAGGAAGATCCCCAGGAGAAGGGAATGGCAACTCACTCCAGTATTCTTGCCTGGAGAATCCCATGGACAGAGGAGCCTGGCAGGCTACAGTCCATGGGATTTCAAAGAGGCAAACACAACTGAGCAACTAACACTTTTCTTTCAGAACAGTTAGGCAATTAAGATAGTTATATTTATAAACTTTAGTATAAGTATCAATCAAAATATTTTATAATTATATTGACTTCTATGAGTAGCTGGGTTTTTATTTTGTTGGTATATATTCAGGAATGTTAATAAATACATTAATAAATATTTATAAGGAAAAGTCAAAGTGGGTGAAATGGACTTTCATTTTTTAAAAAATTTTATTGTCGGAATATAATTGCTTTACAATGCTGTTAGTTTCTGCTGTATCACAACGTGAATCAGCTATATGTATACATAGAGCCCCTCCCTCTTGAGCCTCTCTCCCAACCAGCCCCATCCCATCCGTCCAGATCATCACAGCACCGAGCTGAGCTCCCTGAGCTACACAGCAGCTTCCCACCAGCTGTTTATCTTATACGTGGTACTGTATATATGGCAACATTCCTCTCCCAGTTTGTCCCACCCTCCCTTTCCCCTGCGGGGTCCAGGAGTTCGTTCTCTACATCTGTGTCTCTATTCCTGCTAACATGGACCTTCCTTAGCCCAGACAACCTACAGTGCCTTCTCAGGAGTACAGGTAAGCCCCCCACTCCAACCCTGCAAGTCTGTAAAGATCTTGGGTAAGGGATGAGCCATGGGTTAAAAGGGTCAATCAATATGACAGTCATGCTAAGGGATGGATACCATGGCCTTGGCCATCAGGAGGTTCACGTCCTCTACCTTCCGGTGATGTGTTCACTCTCAGGCTGCACTTTCTCACTGTGCACAGGAGCCTGAGTGTGACAGGGTGAGCAGCACAGGCTTACCGTGCTTATGCAGAGAGAGCAGGGGTTGTGATCTGGACCGGGAATGTTAATTTATTAATGCTTCTCAATGCACACACTTCCTCCATTTGCAGCCTTCTTTAACAAGATTCTTCAGTGTACTTCTTGGAAAAATATAAAAGATGAAGTTCTGAGAAGGAGAAAAGTGGTTGATGAAGGAAAGCATTACAGAGAAAGTCAGTCACACTGCCATGAAAGGGGAACAGAACCTCTTCCTAGAATACTGGGCAAGAATAGAGATTACTATTCTACATGTGAGTGAAGAACCAAAAGCTGAATCTCCATCTATAAAAGACAATATTCTTGGGCTATAATAAGTCCAAAAAGAACTCTTTGGGGGGAGATTAAAAGGAATTAATGTTCTTAAAGAATCAGGATCTCACGAAAAGGTAGAACCAAGCTTCATAACTAGAGCTATGGAAGAAATATGTTTCAGGCAAACCAACGAAAACAGAACAAAATAGGTCAGAGTAGAAAACAGATTCCTAGGGACCAGAGCCAAAAAGACCTCAATAAGGGGCAAAGAGAAGTCCTCAGTCTGAGCAGGATAACCTGAAACAAGGGCAGAATATTCAGGTAATACCCAGAAAAACAATTTCATTTATCGACTGTGTCCCTGGTGCAGGATCCAACCAGTACAAAGACAGCTGCTGCTGCTGCTGCTAAGTCACTTTAGTCATGTCCAACTCTGTGCGACCCCACAGACGGCAGCCCATCAGGCTCCGGCATCCCTGGGATTGTCAAGGCAAGAACACTGGAGTGGGTTGCCATTTCCTCCTCCAGTGCATGAAAGTGAAAAGTAAAAGTGAAGTCACTCAGTCGTGTCCGACTCCTAGCGACCCCATGGACTGTATCCCACCAGGCTCCTCCATCCATGGGATTTTCCAGGCAAGAGTACTGGAGTGGGGTGCCATTGCCTTCTCTGACGAAGACAGCTACAAAGATGTAAATATAAGTTGCCTTTAATGCAGGGCCAGAGGCGTGACCAGTGGCTCCTATCCTGGGAGATGAAGGGGAAGCAGGCCCCGAGGTGAAGGGAAGCCCGTGAGAACTGCATGAACCGCAAACCCAGCTCTGCCAGCACTGCGGGGCGGACGGTGAGCTGAACACCAGACGAGCCCTAGAGCAGAAGAGGAGGTGCTCGTCTCATTCACCTTCTAGAGAAGCCAGAGAAAACAGCATCAATGTCTTTTCTGTTTCTAGAAACTGTATGATTCCTCAGCATTTAGCATTTGTGGTTTAGCTTGGCTTGCTTGTTTACATCTTTCTCCTGTGCATTAGAATAACACCCCCTCCTCCAATGGAGCTGGAGTTAGGGGTGGGGAGCTTCTCTGAGAAATGCCGCAGGGCAGGAGAAGCTGGGAGTCTGTGTTCTGACCCCTTGCCAGCCTGGGGATGGGGGACACAGAAGATGGATGTAGAGAAAGAAGGGCAAGGATGAAGCCTGTGTCATCTCACAAGACAGCGCGGCAGGAGGAGGGAGGCAGTTGACCCAACATTGAGAAATGGCCCTGGAAGAAGAGCCTGAGGCGGAGTATCTTAGAGAAGCGCTCAGGTGGTGACCTGGGGCCGCGATCTCCACCTGGGGAGGAAGAGAGACTCAGAAATGGGCTGACACGGAGGAATCGGTAGAAAGAGGCCCAAGGTTTGCAGGAGGGAGGTCTGATGGAGACTGGGAGAGAAAACCATTGAACGTCTCAAGTGACTGGGACAGCCATGAATATCAAGTACACACTTAGGCAAGAAGTTGGTGAAGAAGAATTTTAACGAATGCTACATAACCTTCTTACTGGTTCCAAGAGAAAGACAAAAAAAAAAAAAAAATGTTTGAGTTAAAAAAATTAATCCTTGGAAAAACCACTGATCATATCTATTAATATGGAGTCACCTAAAAAAACAGAAGTCTGGGCTACTATTTGGTGAACATTATGAAAAACCTAACAGTGGTGAATCACAGGGAATGAACCATCTGCATGCCTTTCACCGAGGTGATTAGAGGGTCAAACCCTTATGGTTTCCTGAGTCAGAGGCACAAGGGTCAGAGAACAAACACTGGGCTCAGAGGGTGTGGAGTGGCTAAAGAGCCACGGTGTTTAGGAACAGAGACCTGTGAGAGATCCCTGTCCTAGCGCTGGTAATTACTACTGCACGGCTGAAGATCCCAAGAGCGCCTCGCGGGGGACAGTACTCAGAGGATCACTAAATTCACTCATCAAGTAGGAATTACTTATTAAGACGGAATGTGAACTGAATTTACATGTGTAATAAAAAAATTAGCTTTCTAATCCATATATACCTGTTGAATCATCATTTGTATTTTGTATAACTCAAGGGCAGTATCAGTTGAACAATAAGTAAATCTTTACCTGGCACTGTCTTTGGTACATTTTCAGTTCTTGTAAGAGCTTCTGATTTTCATCTTGTAACTTATTCCTGCTTAGTGCTATTTCACTCACAGCTGATTTTAATTTTTCAATAATGAATTCATCTCTTTCACTGGTTTCACAAGTGGAATCCGGTTCACATACCAGCCGCGGAATTTCAGGGCTGCTGTCTTCTATGCTCTGTTTCTTACCATTTAGCTGAGTGTGGTAACTTTGTGCCTGTTTCTGAGAAATTTGAAACCTGTGTCAGTGAAGTGGGGAATATCTAAGCTTATATATAAAGTTCAAGAGTGACAGAAAAAAATCTTTAAATATATTATTAGATAATGAAGCTCTGTCCTTCATAATTCAGACTTCTATTTATTCTAAAACCTCAATTTCAGATGGCATAAAGAGAAGTCATATTTCTATAATTTCAGAGCAAAGATGCAGAGTAGGGTAGAGGGCTTTGAGTAGGAAATGCTTATTCAGCAAAAAATAAAATACAGAAGATACGAAAAAGGGGGAAAAAGTATGGATTTAATTATGCAATAGTTGAAAATGTCTCTATGACCAAAAATAAACAAACAAATCTGGATTGTAGAAAAAAGGTGTCAACACATATAACAACAAATATAATTCCCGAAGTACAAAAACTTCTATACATCATAAGAAAAAGACAAAGATCAGAAAAGAAAAGTGGGCAAAGTTTGTGCACAGGCAATTCACAGAACAGGAAATGAAAAAGGCTAAGAAATACATGAAGAGATGCTCGACCTTACAAGCAGCCAGAGAAACATAAAGCAAATCAAGCCAACATAACTATCAGCTTCTCAAGTTGGTAAAAATCAAAAGACTGATATTCCATGCTGGCAAGATAGGAATAGTCTTTGACTGTCCATGAATTGTAAATTGCTATAATTTTTTTAATAAAACATTTGATAATATTTATTAGAAATTTGAATGAACATACTCTTTGTCTCAACAAACACTTCTAAGATTTTTATTTAACAAAATGAGTGTATTGGTATTTACAGATGTTTATAAAAGGACGCTTGTTACAATACTGTGTAACAGCAGAAAACTGGGAACAACCTGAGTGTTCATTAATAAAGAAATGTTTGAAAGAGTTATGGTATATCTACTATACGCTATGGTGTATATGATATACATATATACACACATATATATACTAAATACTATGAAATATAATTAAGCAGTGACTCAAAAGGCTATGCATAGCTTATCAAGTAAAAAAGCAAATTTTTAAAAAGAAACATATATAATTTCCATGCAAACAGATTTTCATATGTGTACGAACAAAAGAAAAATTATGTGAAGATAAACACCTAGTTGTTTACAGTGTTTGTATTAAATGAATAAGAATGGAATAGAGGATGAGGTTAGCAATTCTGTCAGATTATTTTGTGGTGTTGAATTCAGGGAACACGTATAACATACTGAAGTAACTTAAAGAAAGAATGAAAAGGAAGTATATACGAAACAAACAAAACAGCGTCTTCACTTCAGTTCAGTTCAGTCACTCAGTCGTGTCCGACTCTTTGCGATCCCATGAACTGCAGCACGCCAGGAATACCAGAGCACCTGACCTGCCTCTTGAGAAACCTGTATACAGGTCAGGAAGCAATAGTTAGAACTGGACATGGAAAAACAGACTGGTTCCAAACAGGAAAAAGAGTACATCAAGGCTGTATATAGTCACCGGCTTATTTAACTTATATGCAGAGTACAGCATGAGAAACACTGGGCTGGAAGAAACACAAGCTGGAATCAAGATTGCCGGGAGAAATATCAATAACCTCAGATATGCAGATGACACCACCCTTATGGCAGAAAGTGAAGAGGAACTAAAAAGCCTCTTGATGAAAGTGAAAGAGGAGAGTGAAAAAGTTGGCTTAAAGCTCAACATTCAGAAAACAAAGATCATGGCATGTGGTCCCATCACTTCATGGGAAATAGATGGGGAAAGAGTGGAAACAGTGTCAGACTTTATTTTTTGGGGCTCCTAAATCACTGCAGATGGTGACTGCAGCCATGAAATTAAAAGACGCTTATTCCTTGGAAGGAAAGTTATGACCAACCTAGATAGCATATTGAAAAGCAGAGATATTACTTTTCCAACAAAGGTCCGTCTAGTCCAGGCTATGGTTTTTTCGGTGGTCATGTATGGATGTGAGAGTTGGACTATAAAGAAAGCTGAGCACCGAAGAATTGATGCTTTTGAACTGTGGTGTTGGAGAAGACTCTTGAGAGTTCCTTGGACTGTAAGGAAATCCAACCAGTTCATTCTGAAGGACATCAGCCCTGGGATTTCTTTGGAGGGAATGATGCTGAAGCTGAAACTCCAGTACTTTGGCCACTTCACATGAAGAGTTGACTCACTGGAAAAGACTCTGATGCTGGGAGGGATTGGGGGCAGGAGGAGAAGGGGACGACAGAGGATGAGATGGCTGGATGGCATCACCAACTCGATGGACGTGAATCTGAGTGAACTCCGGAGTTGGTGATGGACAGGGAGGCTTGGTGTGCTGCGATTCATGGGGTCGCAAGTAGTCAGACACTGCTGAGCCACTGAACTGAACTGAACCGTCCATCACCAACTCCCGGAGTTCACTCAGATTCACGTCCATCGAGTCGGTGATGCCATCCAGCCATCTCATCCTCTGTCGTCCCCTTCTCCTCCTGCCCCCAATCCCTCCCAGCATCAGAGTCTTTTCCAATGACTCAACTCTTCGCATCAGGTGGCCAAAGTACTGGAGTTTCAGCTTTAGCATCATTCCCTCCAAAGAAATCCCAGGGCTGATCTCCTTCAGAATGGACTGGTTGGATCTCCTAGCAGTCCAAGGGACTCTCAAGAGTCTTCTCCAACACCACAGTTCAAAAGCATCAATTGTTTGGTGCTCAGCTTTCTTCACAGTCCAACTCTCACATCCATGAATGACCACTGGAAAAACCATAGCCTTGACTAGACGGACCTTTGTTGGCAAAGTAATGTCTCTGCTTTTCACTATGCTATCCAGGTTGGTTATAACTTTCCTTCCAAGGAGTAAGTGTCTTAATTTCATGGCTGCAGTCACCATCTGCAGTGATTTTGGCTTACTGGCGTGAATAAACTTTCCAACTCCCTAGGTAAGCTTCTGGCTCCTTACCACCGGCACCAGCCCCCAGGCCCCGCCTCCTGCCACCGCCACGCCTCCCCTCCCACGCGCCCTCCATCCAGCCGGCCCACCCTGCCATTCTGCAAACTTGCCTTCTGCTCTCATGCCTCAGTGACTTTGCTCTTGTTATTTCCACTACCCCGAATACATTCTCTCCTGTCTCAAAATACCTCCCTTCTCAAGGTCCACGCCTCATTCCACCCCTGCTGGAGGATGTTTCCTGACTATCTCAGTTCAAATTTTTCTCTTATTCCTGTTACCTCTAAAAGGATTTGAATTCTTTCCATTTACTTGTCATTATTTGTTGACCTGTACCTGTATTCTCTCTGTGTCTAGACTGCAAAGGACTAGGGGGCAGGGACCAAGCCCTCTTTAAATTAAATGACTTGCCCACAGGCATGCAAAACATGCTATATAATGACATAATAACAATGGAGACTTTTAATAGCACCACCTTCTGGGACATAAAAAGTCATTAAGGATAATTCATGCACCTGTAACTCTACCTAGTGTTGGACCTACTCTGGTTATTTTCCGTTGCTTGGTATTTCTATCTGTAGAAAGGTTACATGCTGAATGGTGAAAAGAGTAATAGTGTTTAACCTCTAATTTATTCTAATTTAGTATTAGACAGTATTAGAAAACATACCTGAAATTGATTACACTTCTCAGATAATATTTTTTGTTGAGCATCTAAAGAAACCAGATGAGTCTGATACAGTATCTCTTGCTTGTCCCATTCTCTTGACTTTGCTCTAAATTCCTTTAATAAAGAGAGAAATAGAAGCTAAAAAAATGATTTATTTTAAAACACAATAAATAAGACCTTTCATTTGCACCTTGTTCTGAGAAAAAAGTATGGAACTTAATCTGCATTTTTTTAAAAAATAAGGATTTTGTTAAGAAATTTTTTCTTGTAACAAATACTTGTTACTAATAATGGAGTTTCAAACAATTCTTTGCATCAACCATTACTTCCTTTTATTTCCTAAGCTGACACCAGAAGGTTTTTTTCCTTTCTTTATTTTTTTTATTTTTTTATTTTTTACCTTTTTTTTTCATTTTATTTTACTTTACAATTCTGTATTGGTTTTGCCATACATTGACATGAATCCACCACGGGTGTACATGCGTTCCCAAACATGAACCCCCCTCCCACCCTTTTTTCCTTTCTTTATACTCAGTCAACAAATGTGCTCCCTTGTGTGTGAGGGGTGGGGCTTGGGCTAGTTCAGTGACTTTTTCCCCTGTGGCTTTCAGGGGAAGCCAAGAGCAATCCGTTCTCAAAAATGGAGGCACCGTCTCAGGCCTCCCTTCATTTCAGTTCAGTTGCTCAGTTGTGTCTGACTCTTTGTAACCCCATGAACCACAGCACACCAGGCCTCCCTGTCCATCACCAACTCCTAGAGTCCACCCAAACCCACGTCCACTGAGTTGGTGATGTCATCCAAACATCTCATCCTCTGTCGTCCCCTTCTCCTTCTGCCCTCAATCTTTCCCAGCATCAGGGTCTTTTCAAATGAGTCAGCTCTTCGCATGAGGTGGCCAAAGTACTGGAGTTTCAGCTTCAGCATCAGTCCTTCCAATGAATATTCAGGACTGATCTCCTTTAGAATGGACTGGTTGGATCTCCTTGCAGTCCATGGGACTCTCAAGAGTCTTCTCCAACACCACAGTTCAAAAGCATCAATTCTTCTGCACTCAGCTTTCTTTATAGTCCAACTCTCACATCCATACATGACCAATGGAAAAACCATAGCCTTGACTAGATGACCTTTGTTGGCAAAGTAATGTCTCTGCTTTTTCAATATGCTGTCTAGCTTGGTCATAACTTTCCTTCCAAGGAGTAAGCGTCTTTTAATTTCACGGCTGCAATCACCATCTGCAGTGATTTAGGAGCCCCCCAAAATAAAGTCTGTCACTGTTTCCACTGTTTCCCCCATCTATTTGCCATGAAATGATGGGACTGGATGCCATGATCTTAGTTTTCTGAATGTTGAGCTTTAAGCCAACTTTTTCACTCTCCTCTTTCACTTTCATCAACAGGCTCTTTAGTTATTCCTCACTTTCTACTATAAGGGTGGTGTCATCTGCATATCTGATGTTATTGATATTTCTCCTGGCAATCTTGATTCCAGCCTGTGCTTCTTCCAGCCCAGCATTTCTCATGATGTACTCTGCATAGAAGTTAAATAAGCAGGCTGACAATATACAGCCTTGACGTACTCCTTTTCCTATTTGGAACCAGTCTGTTGTTCCACGTCCAGTTCTAACTGTTGCTTCCTGACCTGCATACAGGTTTCTCAAGAGGCAGGTCAGGTGGTCTGGTATTCCCATCTCTTTCAGAATTTTCCACAGTTTATTATGATCCACACAATCAAAGGTTTTGGCATAGTCACTAAAGCAGAAATAGATGTTTTTCTGAAACTCTCTTGCTTTTTCGATGGTCCAGAGGATGTTGGCAATTTGATCTCTGGTTCCTCTGCCTTTTCTAAAACCAGCTTGAACATCTGGAAGCTCACGGTTCATGTATTGCTGAAGCCTGGCTTGGATAATTATAAGCATTACTTAGGCGGAACCAACTGGGCTGAGCTGGGAAAGAAGTGACACTCAGTTCTTCACGCTTTTGCTCAAGTTGTATCTTCATGGAGAATGATTATCTGTTCACAGGTTTATAAGACAAAGGGATGTGGCTTTGGGGACCCTGAAGAAAACTTCACAGCTTCAGGCTTCCCTGGTGGCTCAGCTGGTAAAGAATCAGCCTGCAATGTGGGAGATGTGGGTTCAGTCCCTGGGTTGGGAAGATCCCCTGGAGAAGGGAACGGCTATCCACTCCAGGATTCTTGTCTGGAGAATTCCATGGACTGTATGGTCCATGGGGTTTCAAAGAGTTGGACACGACTGAGCAACTTTCACTTTCTCTGTTTTGCCTACGGCTGGCCATTATATCTTCTTCTCTTTCTGTCCAGGCTGTAAGCAACTTAAGACTAAGTACTACAGATATCACTACTTTTGTATAGCTCACAGTGCCTGACAAAGTGCCAGGCACCACTTACATTTCTTGAATGTACAAAGAAAAGCATAGTATTAGTATTTCCAGAAATGTAAACATTTCTCACTAAATTTTGCAAAGAAAATAACACAGCTGGAAAAAAACTCTATAGCTACTGAGTCCATATGAGATATTACTGAATATAGATTCACGGCAGGAACATATTGATGTTTCCAATCATCAATTCAGTAGTATTAAGCATCTAGTGTCCAGCAGGTACTGTGGAAAGAGGAGGATTTAAAAATAATACATGTTTAAAAGAAACAAATTTTTGGAAAAAAAAAACAACAACAAGGACCGAGGGCTTCCCAGGTGGCTCAGTGGTAGAGAATCTGCCTGCTCATACAGAAGACCCAGGGGATGCGGGTTTGATCCCTAGGTCAGGAAGATTCCCTGGAGGAGGGCGCTGGCAACCTACTCCAGTAGTTTTGCCTAGAGAATCCCATGGAGAGAGGAGCCTGGAGGGCTACAGTCCATGGGGTCACAAAGAGTCAGACACGACTGAGCACACATGCACGTAATCAAGTAGGGAAATGTACATGTAAGCAAGTGATCCTACAGTATTAGTACAATAACAGTGCTACAAAAAAGTCATACAGATGATGCCACCATTATCTCAGCCATTTCCACTAATACATCAAATTGGAAAATAGTTCACTTGAATTATTTTGAGAGATTGCTGGTGTTTCAAAGATGGCTGAAATGACTGGATTGGCTATGCAGGAAAATAAATAGACTAATTGAGAGAATGAAAGCTATATCTTGTTTAAAATGAGAATACAGCATTTCACATTTTCTACAGAGTAATGATTTTAAAGAATTTTGGGGGAAATCTTTATTTTATAAATCCACAAGCTCCCAAATAATCAGTGAGGGAAGACTTCACTACTAAATTAGTAGGCTTTTATAGTAATTACAAGTGACCTGAAATTGAGTGATGATAATAAAGTTGGAAACGAAGATCATGGCATCTGGTCCCATCACTTCATGGGAAATAGATGGGGAAACAGTGGAAACAGTGGCTGACTTTATTTTTTTGGGCTCCTAAATCACTGCAGATGGTGACTGCAGCCATGAAATTGAAAGATTCTTACTCCTTGGAAGAAAAGTTATGACCAACCTAGACAGCATATTGAAAAGCAGGGACATTACTTTGCCAACAAAGGTCTGTCTAGTTAAGGCTATGGTTTTTCCAGTGGTCATGTATGGATGTGAGAGTTGGACTGTAAAGAAAGCTGAGTGCAGAAGAATTGATGCTTTTGAACTGTGGTGTTGGAGAAGACTCTTGAGAGTCCCATGGACTGCAAGGAGATCCAACCAGTCCATTCTAAAGGAGATCAGCCCTGGGATTTCTTTGGAAGTAATGATGCTGAAGCTGAAACTCTAGTACTTCGGCCACCTCATGTGAAGAGTTGACTCATTGGAAAAGACTCTGATGCTGGGAGGGGTTGGGGGCAGGAGAAGGGGCTGACAGAGGATGAGATGGCTGGATGGCATCACGGACTCGATGGACGTGAGTCTGAGTGAACTCCGGGAGTTGGTGATGGACAGGGAGGCCTGGCATGCTGTGATTCATGGGGTCGCAAATAGTCGGACACGACTGAGTGAACTGAAAGGAACTGAATAAAGTTGGAGAAATATAGATAGAACCTGTTTTAAATGTATAATAATACCCTGATAAATAGACTATATGTATTAAGATAAATGGAGACAGTTCATTTAAAGTAACTGACTTTGATTCTGACATTTGACAGTTTTAAATAAGGTACATGAAAACAAGATCTTCAGAAATAGTGACAAATTTACAAAACTAATAAAAAAAATAGGTTAACATTTCAAATCAATACAAGGTGGATTATCAGTTCAGTTCAATTCAGTTGCTCAGTCGTGTCCGACTCTTTGCGATCCCATGAATCACAGCACGCCAGGCCTCCCTGTCCATCACCAACTCCCGGGGTTCACTCAGACTCACGTCCATCGAGTCAGTGATGCCATCCAGCCATCTCATCCTTTGTCGTTCCCTTCTCCTCCTGCTCCCAATCTCTCCCAGCATCAGAGTCTTTTCCAATGAGTCAACTCTTTGCATCAGGTGGCCAAAGTACTGGAGTTTCAGCTTTAGCATCATTCCCTCCAAAGAAATCGCAGGGCTGATCTCCTTCAGAATAGACTGGTTGGATCTCCTTGCAGTCCAAGGGACTCTCAAGAGTCTTCTCCAACACCACAGTTCAAAGGTGGATTATAAAAAATGTTTAATTTAGGAAGGAGTTTTTGGAGTCAGAAGTCAAAATGTGGCTAAGGTTGACTTGCACAGTTCATATCTTGCAATAATATGATATGAGCTGTGCAATAATATTAATACTTATAGACATAAATGCAATAAAACTAATATATACACCCAACAACCTCAATCTTGAAAATACACATTTCCCAGCATGCTATAGGAGAAGGCAGGAACATCAATCTCTCCCTTACAAATTCTACAACAGGTAGAAATGAGGCCAAGAATGAGGCCAAACAAGGCTAAAAATGTGTGTCATGAACATGTCAGCTGGTACTTATAACAGTCCTGGCTTTCTTGGTCTCAGATGTATTGGTTTCAAGCACACACTATCCAGTAGTTATGGGGCCATGCAGAGACTGAGAAAGAGACTGTAAGAATTTTGTAGAGACTGGAGATGTCAGCCCAGGGTCCAATTCTGGCACGTCTATACACTTGTCTAACCCTCCACATTAAGTTCTCCATGGCTAGAAACCTTTTCTGGGTCTTTAAGTTTGAGAGTGGATCAGAGGCATTAAAATCAGTTTATAGCAGAAGTTACATTGTTAAATATATATTTTAGTCCCTCTACTAAATCTTGAAAGGTAGAATGAACATTTCTTTAGTGATTACTATAGGTCAGGGACTCTATGAACCTTCATTTGTAAGATAGTTTTAACTTTTTCTTATGAAAATTTTCTTACTTATATAAGAGCAGATAGTAAAACAAACTCCCATGTACCCTTCACCCAGTTTAACTCCTGTCAAATCAGACCATTTGTATCTCATCTCTACCTTTTTCACTGAAGTATCTTAAGGCAACTTTCAGACCTCATGTGTTTTTACCCCAGATGCTTCAGAGAGCATCTAAACACACACACACAAACATATTTTCCTCTTCCATAACCACAATGTTACTTATAAGATAATCTTAGCCTCCATTTATTGGTGAAAAATGTAATCTCCGTGAGGTCATCAGCTTGTCCAAAGGTCACAGGGCAAATAAGAGAGACAGTCAGGCCCTATTTTAAGTTGTAAACTGTCAAGTTCTTTCATGGAGCAAGCTGTTTCCCACTGTTCAACCACTGTATCAGTGTATTAAATGTTTGTCCCAAAGGAGAAACATGCTTAGATGTAGGCTAAAACTAGAACAGTCCATCTACTACACATTAATTTTTCAGTTGCCTCTAAACAAAGACAGGTACATGAAGTGTTTCCTTTATGATACAGATGAAACTGTATTGACATATTATGCTTAAAAAAATTTTGTATAAATACAAATATGTCACATATTTGCTACTAATTTCCACTATAATATCAGAGGTACATTTTACATATTTAGATCTCTAAATGTAAAATGTGCACACTGTTTGAACAATTTATATGAAAGTAGTTCTCCCACTAATCCCCATGAGAAGTCAATCAAATGAAGAGTCAGTGATTTAACGGCATTTTCAGTGAAAGCCTATTATATCACAATCTTTGGGCATTTTCTGTGAGACCAGAATATTCTAAAAATCAGTCTAGTTACACCATTGCAAGAGGCAGGAAGTTATACACAGTGCATTTTCCTAGAGGGTCATCCTTACTTAGTGGTAGTAATTTTATATTTTAAAAAATGTATGTTCCTTATGTAGTACAATATAAAATTTATAGGAATTTAAAAACTAAAACCAAACAGTTCCAAAAAAATTCTTGCAATAGGCTAGTTTTAGCGCTGTGGTTCCAGTTGTTTTTTTTTTTTTTTTTTTCCTCCTCTAAAAATATTTTGGAGAAAAATTTTGAGAAGGGCTGTTAATTGAAGAGTTAGATAACAAAGATGAAGAAGTATAAAACAGGATAATGGCAGATAGGAGGAAGACAGAGATAAGAGGCATTAGACACAGAAAAGGGGCAAATCTGGGCTGGAATAGGAGTAAGAAAGGAACAGATCAAAGATTCCTAAGAGGTTTCTACCCGGGTGATTGAGACACACAGTCAGGAAGTCAAAGTTGCTCAGTCATGTCCGATCCTGCGAGCCCATGGACTTCTCCAGGCCGGAATACTGCAGTGGGTCGCTCTTCCCTCCTCCAGAGGATCTTCCCAACCCAGGGACTGAACCCAGGTCTCCTGCATTGCAGGCGGACTCGCTACCATCTGAGCCACCAGGGAGTCCAAGAATACTGGAGTGGGTAGCCTATCCCTTCTCCAGTGGATCTTCCTGACCCAGGAACTGAACTGGGGTCTCCTGTACTGCAGGCAGATTCTTTACCAGCTGAGCTATCAGGGACATAGAGAGCCATTAACTATGAACAAAGCAGAAAAAACTGAAATCACTGGCTGGCTGTGCGGAGAAACCATTGTTTAGGGCTTGAGAACAGTGGAGGGGGAAAAAATGAGTGGAAAAACATGACAGGGGTCAATTTGAGGTCAATTAGAAAACAATAATTGAGCCACAGTGGGAATTTAGCTAAGGTTAGAAAAGGAACCCACAGTAGACTCTATCTGCTGTTACGTGGCCAGTAGCAGGAACGCACAAGGGCACAAGGAGGAAAAATAGCGTATTTATTTTTTCCAAGGTTAGAAAGTTAAGGGGATTTAAATAAGTGTTTCTGTGACATGGTTAACCTTTTTAGGGACTGAGATTTTAGGAGTTCTGGGTGACACAGGGTCACTGCATTAGAGTGAAACTACCTCTTTAAAGAAAAGATCCTGAAACTTCAAGCTGTGTTCTGAAAATTGCTATGAGTCCTCATCAGGAGTTAAGTACCTAATAGTTAAATAGCCATTAAAAGATTTATTAGACACTCACTTTAACTGACCCCAGGGATGTCCTTCAATTTCACTCAACAGCTGCAGTTTCTTTGAACATTTTTTTGCTCTCCAAAATTCTGATACGTATAAAAGATGTATAAATCAAAGTGATGTTTTAATTCACTAAGTGCCTGAAGGAAGGTGCACTAAGAAAATATCTTCAATGGAAAGCAGGTTTCTAATGGTGCTTTGTTACCACAGTGGTACACGCCACTGTGCATTCTGGAGACAAATAGCCCTCAACAACAACAACAAAAACCAATCTTAATACATATAGGGATAAACTAAGACAATATAGCTTACCTCTAATTTCTGGTTCAAATTGTTCAGTTCAAAGGGCATTTCTTCTTTGAGGTGTGGTACTTCTTTTCGTCGAAATTTATTTTGTTTCATCTGGTGTAATCTCAGTTTTTCAAAGCTATTAGTTAGTTTGGAAAACTGTAAATAATAGAGAATGATAACATTTTACTATTGGTAATTTCTAACTTGATTTCATGATAGTTCTCTTGCATACCTCTTTCAAAATTTAAGTCATGATTAGGAAATGAAGTAAAGCTTAAATGTTCCAATTAGAGAAGATAGAACCAGTTATTAAAACTAAATTGTTGAAGCTGAACATAATTCAGCTTTCAAGTAAATTTGGAACTTCATTGACTGCACAGTTTAACAACAGTTCACTTGATAAAATGTTTTGTTCAGTTTTATCTTAACCATATATAGAAAAGCTCACAATTTAAAACAACCAAGTTTTTTTTCTTACTTTTATTTAGTGCCATCTTGTGTTCACAATTTTAATTTCAGTAACTCAATCTATAAAATGACCAACTTACACTTCTTTTAAGGAAATGGAGGACTTAACAGAAAAAATACAAACATACTTATGTTGATGTAAGTTTAAATAAAATTAAATATAAAGCTTGATATAATCTTTCTCTTATCAGTAATTCTTGTGATAACTTAGACTGTAATTTTTTTCTCTTGTTCTGCCTTCAAATAATAGATTAAAAGCAGCATGGTCTGTCAACATCTGTTAGGAAATTTCTAAATAACTTTACAAAATTTGTTTTCATTTTTCTTTTGAAATAAGTATAGATTCACAAGAAGCCACAAAGATATTACAGAGAGATTCTGGGTTCTCTCTACCCAGTTTCCCCCAATATTTACATCTTATTGAATTTTGTACAGTGTCAGACTCAGGAAATTGATGTACAATATGTGATCAATGTATCAATAGTTCACTCCTTTTTATTGCTCAGTATTATACCATGGTATAGATGTAACCACAGTTTGTTTGACCATCCACATATTGAGATATTTTTGGTTGTTTCAAGTTTTTTACTATCACAAAGAAAGCTATGAACAATTGTGTCTATTTTATATCTGACAGTAATGTAGTAATTTCTGCTTCCTTTTTCTTTCTCACACAGTTTTCAAAATTGACATATAATTCACCTACCATAAAATTTAGAGTATTACTTCATTGGTTTTTAGGATATTCAGTTGGGTAACCATCACACTATCCAATTTCAGACTACTTTCATCATCTCCAAAAGAAACCCTGTATGTATTAACAGTGACTACACATCTCAGAGCTTAACGCGTCTGCCTGGAATGCAGGAGACCCAGGTTCAATCCCTGGATCAGGAAGATCCCCTGGAGAAGGAAATGGCAACCCACTCCAGTACTCTTGCCTGGAGAATCCCATGGACGGAGGAGCATGGTAGGTTACAGTCCATGGGGTCGCAAAGAGTCGGACACGACTGAGCGACTTCACTTTCACACATTTCCTCCTTCCTCAAGGCCCTAGTAACAACTAATCTCTGTTGCTATAGATTTACCTATTCTGATCATTTCATATAATGGAATCATACAATATGCAATCCTTTGTGTCTGGTTTCCTAAAAGCAAAATGCTTTTAAGGTTCATCCATGCTGTAGCTTGGGTCAATATTTCACTCCTTTTAATGGCTGAACAATACTTCATTGCATGGATATACCATGTTTTGTTTATTCATTCATCGGCTGATGGACATGTAGACTGTTTCCACTTTTTCAGTATTATGGGGAAATGCTGCTATGAACATTTGTGTGGAAGATTTTGTGTGGATGTAGGTTTTTATTTCTCTTGGTGATATATACCCAGGAGTAGAATAGCTGAAATTAGAAACAAGCATAGAAACTCTAAGTTTACCTTTTTAATGAACTGCCAAACAGTTTTCCAAAGTGGCTGCACCACGTTCCCCTTTTCAGGGGTGATGTATAGGGCTCCAGTTTCTCCATATCCTTACCAATGCTTGCTTTCAGCCATCATTTGGCTACATCAATTAGCATGTGTGAAGGGATATCTCATTATGGTTTTGATTTGCATTTCCCTAATGACTAATGACATTTAGCACTTTTTCACATGCTTATTTCGCCATTTATATATCTCCTTTGGAGAAATGCCTATTGATATCTATGCCCATTTTAAAATTTGGTCATTTGTCTTTTTACTATTGACCACTAACAGTTTTTTTTTTAAATTCTAGATATGAGTACCTTATTAAATATATGATTTTCAAATGTTTTCTCCCACTTTGTGAGTCGTCTTTTTGTTGTTGTTGTTGTTTTTGGTGTGTTCTGAAGCACAAAGGTTGTTAAAATTTTGATGAAATCAAGTTTATCTAATTTTTCTTGTACTTTTAGTACTAAATCTAAGAAACTGTCCCTAATCCAAAACCATGAGGATTTACTCCTATGTTTTCTTCTAAGAGTTTTACAGATCTAGTTTTTATATTTAGGTCTTTGATTCATTTTGTGTTATTTTTTGTCTATGGTTTAGGTAAGGGCCCAATCTAGTTCTTTTTCGTGTGGATATCCAATTGTCCTGTCACTGTTTGTTGAAAAGACTATTCCTTTTCCACTGAATTATTTTTGGACTACTACTGCTTTCTTTTGATTAGTATTTGCAGGGTATATTTTTTCTATTTTTTTCTATCTTTTTACTTTCAACTTACATATGTAGTTATATTTGAAGTGAGTTCCTGGAACAAAGCGTACAGTTGAGTGATATATCTTTTATTTACTCTGCAAATCTCTTTTAACTAGTATATTTAGACCATTTTCATTTAATGTAATTTTTGTTACATTAGCGTTTAAGCCTGACTTTGTTTCATGTTTGTTGCCTAGTTGTTGGTTTATCTGTTTTAGCTTTCCTATATTCCTCTGGGTTCTTTGAACATTTTTTAGAATGTCATTTTGATGTATCTATAGTATTTTTGAATGTATTTATTTGTTTAGCGTTTTTAGTTATTGCTCTAGGTATAAGAATATACATACATAGCTTATTGCAATCTACTGGTATTGACATTTTACTAGTTCAAGTGAAGTTTGGAATCTTAGTTCTCTTTGCCAAGACCCATTTCTGACATCACTACCTTAATTATTTCCTCAGTATACATTAAGAACCACTTTAACTATTATTATAATTTTTGCTTCAGTTGTAAAAAAATTTAGAAAACTCAAGACAAGTAAAATCTACTGCATTTATCCATGCTTTCACTTTTCCAATTTTTTCTTATCATTTCCTTTTTACTAAGGAGAAATTCCTTTAGCTATTCTTTTAGGGTAGATCTATTGGTAACAAAACCTCTTTGTTGTCGTCCAGTCGCTATGTCATATCCGACTCTTTGCGACTCCATGCACTGCAGCACGCCAGGCTTCCCTGTCCTTCACCATCTCCTTGAGTTTGCTCAGACTCATGTCCATTGAGTCAGTGATGCCATCCAACCATCTCAGCCTCTGTTGCCCCCTTCTACTCTTGTCTGCAGTCTTTCCCAGCATCAGCGTCTTCTCCAATGAGTCAGCTCTTTGCATCAGGTGCCAAAGTATTGGAGCTTCAGCTGCAGTATCAGTCCTTCCAATGAACATTCAGGGTTAATTTCCTTTAGGATGGACTGGTTGGATCTCCTTGCAGTCCAAGGGACTTACCAGAGTCTTCTCCAACACCACAGTTCAAAAGCATCAATTCTTCAGTGCTCAGCTTTCTTTGTAGTCCAACTTTCACATTCATACATGACTGCTGGAAAACCCATAGCCTTGACTAGACAGACCCTTGTTGGTAAAGTAATGTTTCTGCTTTTCAATATGCCGTCTAGGTTGTCTTGGTTGCTTTTTAATATGCTGTTCCGATTGGGTAATTTCTATTGTGCTATGTTCAAGTTCACTCATTGTGTATGTCTTCTATCCTCTCTATTCTGCTTTTGAACCCATCTACTGAGTTTTTTAGTTTGGTTATTGTATTTTTAAGTTATAAAATTTCTAGCTGCTTGTTCTTTATAGTTTTCTTTGCTAAAACATTCTAATTTAATTTGTTTCAAGCGTGTTTGTAATGGCTCATTGAAGCATTTTTATAACAGCTACTTTAAACTCCTTGTCAGGTAATTCTAACATCTATATCAACTCATTGTTGGTGTCTCTTAATTGACTTTTCTCATTCAAGTTGAGATCTTCCTTGTTTTTGCTATGATGAGTGAGTTTTTTTTAATTGAAACCACTTTGGGGTATTGTGATGTGACTCCAGAGTTTATAGAAATCCTGTTTGAGCAGTCCTCTTCTGACAGTGCTCCAGCAGGGAAACGGGGAATGGCGCCTCATTGCTGCCTTGCGGCAGTGAAAGTCTAGGTCTTCACTTGGCCTCAGCTGGTAAGCGGGAGGAGGTCGGTGTCCCTCGCTACTGCTGAGTGGGAGGCGGAGCTCAGGACCCGCACATCTTCCACTGGCACCACGCTGACCGAAGGGGCACAGATGCCGCGTGACTGCTTCTCGCACGGCCTTCAGCGGTGCTGCGGTGAGGGAAGGAGCCCGGTTACCACAGAGGCGCCGAACGTCAGGACCCTCGTTAGGCTTCGCCAGACGCCACTGCAGAGAGAAGGACGCCACACCACCAGCAGAGGCGCAGGGAAGCCCGGGTTCTGCTACGGCCGCCCCGACACCACGGGCTGCGCTTCCACTCAGTCTGCTCCGACTCCCCCGAGGCTGGGGCCTGGACCACCTCATTACAGAAGGCGAGGGCGGAGCCGAGGCTGTCTACTGGGTCTCTGCTAGTGAAGTGGGTTTGCAGCTGTGGTCCTTTTCTGTGCCCTTTGGCTAGAGTCAGCAGTTATTATCAAAAAGCGTTTAATCTTGGTAGGCTGTCTTTCTTCAGGTCTTTCAGTTGCAAGGAAGAGGCTTTCTTCCTCTTTTGGTTTGTTTGTGCCCACTGGAGAGTCAGGCCCGCTGGCTTCTCTGTTATCCAGTCTACGATATAAGAGGCAAAAAGAAATTCCAGGAACTCAACACCATGTGTACCTTGGGACCCAAGGTCCTAGTTGGTCTGTCTTTCCTCTCCACTTCTCAGTCTTATGCTGTTTTATAAATAACGTCCAGGATTTCTAGTTGCATTTAGCAGGAAGAATAGGGGAAAGTACATTGACTCCACCTTTCCAGAAGAATAAATCTCAAATGCATATAATATAATGATAGTTTTATAATTTTAGAAGGAAAAGAAAACACACCATTTTAAAAAAGGAAGCAATTTCAAAAGAAAGTTTTGCCTGAGTTTTTTAAGGCAAAATGTGGTAAAACATATCCTTAAGGTATTTTAGGAAAATAAGGTTGTGAAGAGAATAAATTAATGAAGAATTTCAAAGAAGGACGCAGTAGATTAAACTAGCAGCAACAAAAGCACATTTGCCACAAGGTATCATTTTCTGGTTAGAAAAAATGACATCAGTTCAGTTGCTCAGTCATATCCGACTCTTTGCGCCCCCGTGAATCACAGCACACCAGGCCTCCCTGTCCATCATCAACTCCTGGAGTTCACTCAAACTCATGTCCATCGAGTCGGTAATGCCATCCAGCCATCTCATCCTCTGTTGTCCCCTTCTCCTCCTACCCCCAATCCCTCCCAGCATCAGGGTCTTTTCTAATTGGTCAACTCTTTGCATGAGGTGGCCAAAGTACTGGAGTTTCAGCCTCAGCATCATTCCTTCCAAAGAAATCCCAGGGCTGATCTCCTTTAGAATGGACTGGTTGGATCTCCTTGCAGTCCAAGGGACTCTCAAGAGTCTTCTCCAACACCACAGTTCAAAAACATCAATTCTTTGGTGCTCAGCTTTCTTCACAGTCCAACTCTCACATCCATACATGACCACAGGAAAAACCATAGCCTTGACTAGACAGACCTTTGTTGGAAAAGTAATGTCTCTGCTTTTCAATATGCTATCTACGTTGGTCATAACTTTCCTTCCAAGGAGTAAGCATCTTTTAATTTCATGGCTGCAATCACCATCTGCAGTGATTTTGGAGCCCCCCAAAATAAAGTCTGACACTGTTTCCACTGTTTCCCCATCTATTTCCCATGAAGTGATGGGACCAGATGCCATGATCTTCGTTTTCTGAATGTTGAGCTTTAGGCCAACTTTTTCACTCTCCCCTTTCACTTTCATCAAGAGGCTCTTTAGCAAAATTAACACAATTTTATAGGTCAAAACACATATCAAAACATGATATTAAATTGTAATGAGTTTCCTTACTTGAGCTTTCAGGGTTTGTAGTTGTCCTTCATAATTTTGAGTCATTGCTAAGTTACATTTTTCCAAACTGTCCAACTTCTGTCGAAGTAACCCCACCTGCATTAAGAATAAAATTTAATTTTTCTAAATTTTGCCTGACAAAATCTTAGAATAGTTATTAATAATTAAATTCACAAAAACCAGATGTTGCTAGGGCTATTCCACTGGGTACACTTTAGGACAGTATGGTATGGATGTTGAGCCTTCTTACTGGCACATTAAAGCAAGATTTAAAATCTACTTTGCATTGTCTTTTTGGGAGAGTTAGGTCATCACTCTTGGGCAGAACCCCTGCCAACACATTTCAGCCTTTATTTAGGCTCTGTTGCCTTCAACGGGAGCTCTGTTTTAGTGGTGTTATGGAATAATTGTTACCATTTTTTTAAAAATAAAAACTAACAAATTGAAAAGAAAAATAGGACTTCCCTGGTGGTACAGTGGGTAAGAATCCACCAGCCAATGCAGGGAACATGGGTTCGACTCCTGGTCTGGAAAAATTCCACTTGCTGCAGAGCAACTAAACCCCTGGGCCACAACTACTGAGCCCACATTCGAGACCCCAGGCTCTGCGACTGCACAGCTTCATGCTGCAGTTACTAAAGCCCATGGGCCTAGGGTCTGTGCCCTGCAACAGGATCAGACACCGCAATGAGCAACTGCAGAGCCTCATGCTGCAGTTACTGAAGGCCATGGGCCTAGGGGCTGTGCCCTGCAACAGGAGCAGACACCACAATGAGAAGCTGGTGCAGCCAAGAGTAGCCCCTGCTCGCCACAGCTAGAAATAGCCCCGGAGCAGCAAAAAAGACCCAGCAGAGTAAAAAATATAAAAAGAAAAACATGTCTAAGAGGAGTTCATAGGGATTTGGCTTACAGAATTTGTCTGCTTAAACAGCATGTGAGGCTTCTGTTTGCACATCTGGGTTGTGACAGGACCAAAAGTCAGAAAGTAGCCCCTTGCATGTGCAACCTCATGACCTGCCTCTACTGATGACCACGTTAACTGGGCCAAACAACAACATAGTTAACCAAGACAAGAAGTTAAGTTCCACTGAGTCCAGCAGAGGTAGAAAAACCGCTGCGGAACAAGTTGACTGTTGACGTTTTAGTTATTAGCATATGATCAGTAAACCTTCCTTATGCCTGGTCCCAAAGAAAATTCACAGACATGAAAGTCCATGTCAGGTGAAGCGTATGACTTTGCTGAACTCTGCAGCAGGCCCGAGAGCACTCAGACGTCCCTCTAGCTTCACCAGCTTGGCCACAAGCGGGCTCCCTGGGCCCAGGACGCTCCTCCTGGGTGGTGCACGTGCTCAGTCACTCAGTCAGGTCTGACTCTTTGCAACTCTATGGACTGTATGTAGCCCGCCAGGCTCCTCTGTCCATGGGATTCTCTAGGCAAGAATACTGGAGTGGGTTGCCATTTTCTATTCCAGGGGATCCTCCCAGCCCAGGGATCAAACCTGCGTCTCTTGTGTCTCGTGCGTTGGCAGGCAGGTTCTGTATCACTGAGCCATGTGGGCACCCAGGCATACATATAACCCCCTCACTGAACTCTCTTCTCTCTTGACCTACAATCAAGGCTTTATCTTTCACTTCTTTTAGTCAAGACTTTTCTAGCAGATGAGAAAAGGCAAATGATCCAGAACTTTGTCTGCTCCAAAGGCACAGCTCTGATGGCTACTTTGCTTCTGTAGCAACAAAAGCACTGACATCCTTGCTTGAAAACAGTATCTCACATACATGTCAAATGTTTACTTTCCTAGATGGCATCTACTGGACTCTGTCTGTCTGCATCGACAAATTACTATAGGTTTAGGCTCTGCTTGCCACTTATTTGATAGAACACGTACATTTAGCACATTGTGACAGAATTTCAGGGCATTTCAAGTATTGCTGATGCTTATACAAAATACGTGTAATGAAAAATACATTCCGATGGAACTAGCACTATTTATAACAGTCTGAGGAATGAACAATTTATAAACACAGCTACGCAGTACCTCTTGACCTTTCTGTTCCAGACACGTCTGTGCATTTGCCAACTCTTGATCCCGAAGATCTAATCGTGTCTCCAGAGCCCGCATCTTCCTTTCCCAATCCAATTTTTTGTTGTTTACCATGATGTCAATTTGTTCCATTAACTCCTGGAGCTCTGCCTCACAAGGAGAAGCTCTGGCAATTGTAGAAGAGTGAAATATATTTTAAAAAACTGAAATGTAAGAACAAGAAAACTTACGATTTTGCTTTGAATATCTTGATCATTATTTTCTCAAAATTTTCAATTATTTAAATAGGAAAAATTCTGAAAACTAGAGGCTAACATTTTAAATTAAAACTAAAAGCTAATTTCAGAGCTAACAGAGTATATACTTTTCACTGGCATTTAAAAAAGTACAGCTGTGCCATAATATAATGCATTATATTATATATACAGTTATATATATTATATATACAGTTATAATCTGCATTTTTCTTCCTATCTATCGTGTGGATTACATCAGAAATAAGGACACAGTAAATAAAGTTAATTTGAAGAATTGATGCTTTTGAACTGTGGTGTTGGAGAAGACTCTTGAGAGTCCCTTGGATGGCAAGGAGATCCAACCAGTCCATTCTAAAGGAGACCAGTCCTGGGTGTTCAATGGAAGGACTGATGCTGAGGCTGAAACTCCAATACTTTGGCCACCTCATGCAAAGTGTTGACTCATTGGAAAAGACCCTGATGTTGGGAGGGATTGGGGGCAGGAGGAGAAGGGGACGACAGAGAATGAGAAGGCTGGATGGCATCACCGACTCGATGGACATGAATTTGGGTGCACTCCGGGAGTTGGTGATGGACAGGGAGGCCTGGCGTGCTGCAATTCATGGGGTCGTAAAGAGTTGGACACTACTGAGTGACTGAACTGAACTGAACTGAACTGAAAAATAATAAATTTTAGAGTGGGTTAATTTGAGGAAAATTCTAATTATAACAAATAATCCCAGGGAATTTGCTCATGGTCCGGTGGTTAAGAATCCATCTTGCAATGCAGGGGATGCAAGTTCAATCCCTGGTCTGGACTAAGATCTCACATACAGCAGGGCTACTAAGCCCACGAATCACAACTCCTGAGACCTCATGCTGCAACTAAGATGTAGTGCAGCCAAAAACAAACAAATACATAAATATTTTAAAAATAATTCCATCCTCTTACATGTACATATACATATGCCTACATGCTTATCATAACCTGAGCAGGTTTGATGGCAGGCTAACTGGGGCTTCACAGGGCCTGCCAGGGGCCGAGGAACAGACCCAGGCGAGGCAGGACCAGGTTCACAGGCACCTGGGCTACACTGCTGCTCCTTCAGGACAGAAGCCTGATGCCATCTGGCCGGTGATGTCTGCTGGAAGAAAGCTGATTGGGCAGATGTGGGCAGAGTAACGTAAGATTTTAGACTGCAGATATTAGTCAGAAAAGTAGGAATAGTTGGTCCTAGGAAGGTCTACGGTGTTTGAAACAGGACCCTTGGTGCAAACTAGCATTATGGAGGCTGAGAGTTGCTGAGGTTGTGAGTGCTCCCGGGGCAGGGCTCTCCTTCCAAGACGCGCAGCACTCCCCAAGGACCTGGCGTCAGTTCACTCATTCAGTCCAGATAAGCAGGTAGACACTGAGGTCCCAGGCTTCAGCTTAAGGCACGCACAAACGTCCAGGTTAGAGAAGCAAGTTGCTTCATTATCCATCTGTTCAGTGGTGATGGGGCTTCTGATGTATTTGTGTAGCTGAGAGGAAGGCAGGAGAGGTAAGTGTAAAATGACACCATTTCCTCCATCTACTTTCACTGAATGAGAATTTTAGGGCTAATTAAGGATCATTTAGCATTTAAAAAAAAACTGAAGCCCAGACCCATTGAGGCCACACACTGATTAGTGGAAGAGCCAGAACTAGATCCTAGACAGCTGCTTCTAAATTAAGTGCCTTCCTGTATCCACAGCAAAAGACAGGGGTTTTTTTCTTCTTCCTCTGTTTAGTTATGGCTTTGTTTGTAATGTAACGTGCAAAGTTGACATTTTTCATTTTCTCTATTAAGGTGTTGAGGATAGAGGTGATAAGGAACACTGGCAGCAGAGTTGGTGGACTTATTTTGTTAGTATTGCAGTTACTGCATGGTCTACATTAATAACATCTTCATGTTTTGAATAAGAACTTCCTTGACAAATGTAGTACAAATGAGCTCTGTTGTGATAAGGTTCGAAATAGGTACATGAACTCAAAGGACTCAGAACTTCTAGAATCCCTTTCTAAAATACCCAGAGTCCACCTGAACAAGGGATGTCCCTTTGACTGGCTTATTCAACAGCCTTCATACCAGTTGTGACACCAGAGCGGTTTTAAGTACAAAAATGCATCCTGAAGTCGTCCACTATTCCTGGGCTAAGGCCCAAAGGCTCTCAGTTTTTACTTAAAACCTAAAACCAGTCTGAGGAGAGGAATTACTATTTCGTCTATGAATAACCTGACTGGATTTTAATTGGAATTCTGATGTGGGGAAAAACAACAGAAGAAAAAGAATGGTTTTCACACCATTTTCTTTTTTGTAACAACATGTATCCCCTTTACTGTAAACACAATTGGTTTATTTTTTCTGCTGGTGTAAACTCTGAAGGGAAGGGCTCTGTCAGTCTTGCTCATCAACACCTCACCCAGCTGAGCACAGCGCCGCAGTACATGGCAGGCGCTCAGTGAATCTCTGAGTCAACAAACAAGTGTTCTCCATTACTATCTCCTGGGCGTTCAGGAGGGGGCCATGCCTGTGGAAGGGAAACACAGGCCTAAAGAAGAACGAGGCATTGCTATGAGCCATTCAACCAATACTGTGAAATAAATGAATGGAGGGTTTATTTCCTGGGTATGACTATGCTATACAACAGTAAGAATATTAGACTTCAGGGTGGGAGGACTTTTACAAGTTATCTAGCTCAACGACCCACTTGGTGTTTGCATACCTTGCACAGATTGGAGAGAATCGTCTATCACACCCCCACTGATCAGATTCAGCAAGTCTAGGACAGACACCAGGTTCTGCATTGGTAACAAAGGCATCAAGTACATGCCCTTTGGTGCTGGTTAGCCGCTAAGTCGTGTCCAACTCTAGTGACCCCATGGACTGTAGCCCATCAGGCTCCTCTGTCCATGGGATTTCCCAGGCAAGAATACTGGAGTGGGTTGTTATTTCCTTCTTTAGGGGATCTTCCCCACCCAGGGATCAGACCCCTGTCACCCTCATTGCAGGACGTCTCCGGCATTGCAGGCAGATTTGTTAACATTAAGCCACCAGGGAAGCCCCCTCAGTACCAATATTTGCTCCTAAATCTAGTGAACTTTAAAATAAAAGACAAAAGACTTAGTTTAGCCTCCTTCATTATCTGGACACTAACATTTATATTTTCATTTCTTTCTTTAGCTAAATGCTGACACTATGCTAATTACTCTGCTGTACTTCTTCTCATGAATCTTCACAATATCCCATAAAGCAGATCTTATTTCAACTTTATAAAAGTTGATTGAGGAGCTGAAGGAGGGAAAAAAAAAAAAAAACATTTCTCTAAGCCTTTCAGCACTGGAGACTGGGTGGATTGTGTCTAATGCACTACATAAGAGAAGTAAACATTTGCCCTAACTATTGGGTCTATCTGTGGGAGCAATTCACAAGTGCCAGACTCTGAGAAAGGCTAGAGGTTCTAAATGCATTAAGCCAGAAAGGTAGGGCACACTGAGACTTTTAGGGTAACATACCAGTCTGAGGATCCTAGAGTTAAAAAATCAGGACATCATTACTTGGAGATGGAGAGCAAAATAGAAAGCTGATGATATAAATGGAGGAAGTGGGGCAAGTGTGTCAGGGAGGAACGGCAAGGGGATGGATGTGGAGAGAGGCACTCAGAGAAACAGGAGCTGGGGTAGGACTCAGGGACATGCCTGTCACTCCAAAGTCCTTTAACAGTGGCTGAGGGGCTGGTTCTTAAAAGGCAGAACTTAATCAGACAGATAGCTATGGTGACATATGATTTGTTATTAACCCAGGATAATTTTAAAGTGAAAGGGTAGCTATTAATTATTATTTCAGGACAACAGATACAAACAGTGACAGTTCTAGGCAAACTGAAATATAGGGCCAGTCCATCCATCAACAATTGGGAAAGCAAAGTGGGTATCAGGTTGTTTATTTAAAAAAAGAGAGAGCTTAGTTCAGGACATGAGAGATATCTGACAGAAATGGATTTTTAGCTTGGGAGAGAGAAGAGGGGATTTGGCTTAAAAGACAAATATAGAAGTCATCATGGAGGAAGGGGAGAGGGGAAAGGAAGCATAAAGAAAGAATAAAGAGGAGACTGCTTCATACACCACGGATGAGCCTAAGAAAATGAGTTTCCAAAAATCTGATGGGCAATCTTATCAGGTTTTAACTTTTCCAAAATGTTTCAATAAAACTCATTTTTAAACTGTATTAACATATTATTTGTCTTAGGTAGATTACTATTATTTAGCTGTACTAAATATATAATGGCACAATATATTCAAAGTAGTGAAAGAAAAAATTTTCAATAAAGAAAACTAACTGGCAGAGTTATCATTCATAAAAGATACAGAGTTTTCTAGAAAAGCTAAAGGAATTCATCACCACTAAACTGACCTGACAAGAAATGTTAAAGGAAATTTTTAAGCTGAAAAGAAAGGGTACTGATCACTAACAAGTACACATTTGAAATAATAAATCTCACTGGATAGGTAAATATATAGTAAAGGTAGTGGGTTAATCACTTATAAAGGTAGCATGAAGATTTAAAAACACAAACCATAAAAATATGATTTTAATAATTAAGAGATAGACAAGATGAAAAAAATGTGAACTGTGACATCAAAAACATGAAATGCAGCAGAGGGAAGAGTATGAAGGTTAAGCTTTACAGTGGTATCAAACTTAAGTTATTTACAACTTTATATCAACTGTTACAGATATAAATTGTTAATATGCAAACCTCATGGTAACCACAAAGCAAAAAAAACTACAGTAAATACATAAAAGGTAAAGAAATATAAGCATACCGCTAAACCTAGATGGCATATTCAAAAGCAGACACATTACTTTGCCAACAAAGGTCCGTCTAGTCAAGGCTATGGTTTTTCCAATAGTCATGTATGGATGTGAGAGTTGGACTGTGAAGAAAGCTGAGTGCTGAAGAATTGATGCTTTTGAACTGTGGTGTTGGAGAAGACTCTTGAGAGTCCCTTGGACTGCAAGGAGATCCAACCAGTCCATTCTAAAGGAGATCAGTCTTGGGTGTTCTTTGGAAGGAATGATGCTAAAGCTGAAACTCCAGTACTTTGGCCACCTGATGCAAAGAGTTGACTCACTGGAAAAGACTCTGATGCTGGGAGGGATTGGGGGCAGGAGGAGAAGGGGACAACAGAGGATGAGATGGCTGGATGGCATCACCGACTCGACGGACATGAGTTTGAGTGAACTCCGGAGTTGGTGATGGACAGGGAGGCCTGGCATGCTGCAGTTCATGGGGTCGCAAAAAGTCGGACATGACTGAGCCACTGAACTGAACTGAAAGAAAGTCATCAAATCAAAAAAGGAAAAGAGCAAAAGAAGAAGAAAGGAACAGACAGGAAACACAAAAACAGCCAGAAAACTATTTAAAAAAATGACAGTATATGAACAGCTATCAATAATTACTTTAAATGCAAATAGACTAAATTCTCTAATCCAAAGACACAGAGTGGAGGAAAAAAGACACAGAGTGGAGGAAAAAAGACACAAAGTGGATGAATAGATAAGAAAATAAGACCCATCTACACGCTGCCTACAAGAGGCTCACTTTGGATGTAAGGACACACATAGACTGAGAGTGAACGGATGGAAAAAGAGATCTCAGGCAAATGGAAACTACAAAAAAAAAAAAGTTGGAATAGCTGTATTTTTATCAGACAAAATAGACTTTAAAACAAAGACTGTAACAAGAGACAAAGGAGGGCATTATATAATGATAAAGACGTCAACCCAAAGAGAAGATGTAATGTTTGTAAATATTTACACAGCCAACAGAGGAGCATCTAACTAAAGCAAATATCAACAGACCTAAAGGAGAAATTGACAGCAAAACAATAACAGCAGGAGACTATAATACTCTACATTTATATCAACGGATACACAGGACAGATAATCACCCAAAACACATCAGCCTTTACCATTTGAGATCACAAATATTTACAAAACACTCAATCCAAAAGCCACAGAAATGCATTCTTCTCAATATTTCCCAAGCTATATTATATGTTAGGCCACAGAACAAGCTCACTACATTTAAAGAGACTGAAATCACATCAAGCAGCTTTTCTGACCACAGTGGTATGAAACTCAAAATTTATTACACAAGGAAAACTGGAAAATTCACAAATATGTGGACATTATACTATACAAGATGCTACTGGACAGTCAAAGGTTCAAAGAAGACATAAAAAGAGAAATTTTTTAAAAATTACCTTGAGACAAACAAAAATGGATATGTAACACACCAAACTTTATGGGATGCAGCAAAAGTAGTTCTAAGAAGGAAGTTTACTGTGATAAATACTTAGCTTCAAGAAACAAAAAGGCTCAAATAAATAGTCTAACTTTACACCTCAAGGAACTAGAGGAAAAAAAACTAGAAGAAATAAAATAAAAAGATTAGAGCAGAAATAAATAAAATAAGGGTTAAAAGACAGTAAGTAAATGAAATCAATGAAACTAAGAGCTGATTCTTTGAAAAGATAAATAAAATTGACAAACCTCTAGCTAGATTCACCAACAAAAAGGAGAGGGGACTCAAATAAAATCAGAAATGAAAGAGGAGCTATTACAACAGGAATTACAACAGATATTGTGAAGTGAAGTGAGTGAGAGTTGCTCAGTCGTGTCCAACTCTTTGCAACCCCATGGACTATACAGTCCATGGAATTCTCCAGACCAGAATACTGGAGTGGGTAGCCTTTCCCTTCTCCAGGGGATCTTCCCAACTTAGGGATCGAACTCAGCTCTCCCATGTTGCAGTCAGATTCTTTCCCAGCTGAGCCACAAGAGAAGCCCAATAACAGATATTATACAGAAATAAATAGATCATAAGAGACTACTATGAACAATTATAAATTAGCAAATTGGACAACATAGATGAAATAGATAAATTCCTAGAAACATATAATCTACCAAGACTGAATCATAATGAAATAAAAAAGCTAAACAGACTGACTGCTAATAAGGAGATTGGATCAGTAATCCAAAACCTCCCAACAAACAAGAGTCTGGAACCAGATTGTTTCACTGGTGACGTTTACCAAACAGTCAAAGAATACCATTATTCTCAAACTCTTGGAAAAAAAAAAGACGGAACTCTTCCAAACTCATTTATGAAGCCAGCATTACCCTGATACTGAAACCAGGTAAGAATGCCACAAGAAAATAAAATTACCTGGTGAACGCAGATGCAAAAATCCTCAACAAAACATTAAATTCAATAGGCATACACTGTGATCAGCGAGATGCAAGGATGGTTCAACAGCCACAGACCAGTCATTGTGACATGTCACATAGACAAAATAAAGGACAAAAATCATGTGATCATCTCAATAGACAGATGCAGAAAAAGCATTTGACAGCATTTGACAAAATTCAACATCCATTTATGACAAAATCCCTCAACAAAGTGGGTATAGAGGGAATGTACAAAAGTACTTCAACATAGTAAAGGCCACATATGATAAGCCTACATCATACTCAAAGGTTAAAAACTTAAATACTTTCCTCTAAGATCAGGAATTGGAAGTCCTAGCCAGAGCAATCAGGCAAAAAAGAGAAATAAAAGGCATCCAAATTGGAAAGGAAGTAAAACTATTACTATATTCATATGACATAATATGTTTATGTGTGTGTATATATTATATATATATATATATAAAACCCTAAAGACTACATCAAAAACTAACAAATTTGGTAAAGCTGCAGAATACAACATCAATAAACAAGAACTTGCTTATTTAAATAAACTAATAATGAAATATTAGAAAGAGAAGTTAAGTAAACAATTCCATTTATGATTACATCAAAAAGAATAAAATACCTAGCAATAAATTTATCAAGGAAGTGGAAGATCTGTATATTTTAAACTATAAAACATTAAAGAAATCGAAAACAATACAAATAAAAGGACAGATATGCCATGCTCACAAATTGGAAGGATGAATATTGTTCAAATGGCCACACCACCCAAATCAATCTACAGATGCAATGCAATCCCTATCAAAATCCCCATACCTATGGAATTTTTCACATAAACAGGACAAATAATCCTAAAATTTATACAGAACCATAAGAGACCCCTTAAATAGCTAAATCAGTCTTGAGAAAGAATAAAGTTGAAGGTATCACACTCTCAAATTTCAAACAATGTTACAAGCAATAATAATTTAAACAGTATGATATTCACAGGAAAGCAGACACACAGATCAATGGAACAAAATAATAGAGAGCCCAGAAATAAACCCACATATATATGGTCAAGTAATGGGGAAAGAACAGTCTTTTCAATAAATGGTGTTGGGAAAATTGGAGAGCCACATGCAAAAGATTGAAACTTGACCAACACTGTAACACCATGAACAAAAATTAACTTAAAATGAATTAAAGACTTGGGCGTAACACCTGAAACCATAAAATTCCTAAAAGAAAACATAGGTGGTAAAGCTCCTTGACATATGCCTTGGTGGTGATTTTTGGAATCTCCCACCAAATGCAAAAATAAACAAGTGGGACTACAACAAACTAAAAAGTTTCTGTATTGCAAAGGAAATCAACAAAAGAAAAAGGGAGGAAATATTTGCAAATACTCAAAATAAATCAAGAACTCAGACAACTTAATACACAAAAAGTGATTAAAAAATGAGAAGATCTGAACAGACACTTTTCCAAAAAAAGACATACAGATGCCCAAAGACACATGAAAAGATGCTCTACATCATTAATCATTAAACATAATGCAAATTAAAAACATAATGAGATTATCACCTCATGTGCTAGAATGGCTATTATCCAAAAGACTAGAAATAAAAAGTATTGACAAGGATATGGAAAAAAGAACCCTTGTACACTGTTGGTGGAAATGTAAATTGGTACAGTTTCTATGGAAGACAGTATGAGGTTTCCTCAAAAAATTAGAAGTAGAACTATCATACAATTTAGCAATTCTATTTCTGGCCATTTATCTGAGGAAAATGACAATACTAAATTGAAAAGATACACACATCCTCATGTTCATGAAAACATTATTTACAATAGCCGAATTATGGAAAGACCTAAATGTCCATTGGTGGATAGACAGATAAAGAAAATGAGGCACGCATGTGTATACATGTGTGTGTGTGTTCACATACATACACACAGTGGAATATTACTCAGTCACAAAAAATAATGATATCCTGTCATTTATAACAACCTGAATGAAACTTGAGGGTATTATGTTAAGTGAAATAAGTCAGGCACTGGAAGACAAATACCATATATACTCTCTTATAGGTGGAATCTAAGATACAGATATGAAAATGAAAGTGTAAGTCACTCAGTCAGGTCCAACTCTTTGTGGCCCCATGGACTATACAGTCCATGGAATTCTCCAGGCGAGAATACTGGAGTGGGTAGCCATTCCCTTCTCCAGGGGATCTCCCCAACCCAGGGATTGAACCCAGGTCTCCTGCACTGCAGGCAGATTCTTTCCCAGCTGAGCCACAAGGGAAGCCCAAGAATACTGGAGTGGGTAGCCTATCCCTTCTCCAGCGGATCTTCCTGACCCAAGAATGTAGAGAGATATATATATATAATCGGGTTCATAGATACAGATAACAGACTCATGGCTGCCAGAGGCTAGGAGAAATGGGTAAAAATAATAACAAACAAATAGAATTTAGCTCTCCTCTGGTGGCTCACAGACCCCACGTGAACATCACACACTGCACTGTAGAAACATGATTAGAGCCCGAGGGAGAGGCTCCAGGAGAGCTCCCGGAACCCATTTTCACAGATGTGTCTGTGCTGTCAGTCTGTTCTTTAGCCAATCGTCCCTCCTCAAATGGTAAAGGAAAAATTCACCTCATGATTTTCAGGCCATAGCTTCATGGTTGCCCTTGGTCCAAATTAATTATTAAATTATGGTTAAAGTAACTTTTTCTCAAGCACTTCTGTTGTCCAAAAAATATAATTTATTGTCACCATGAGCTTTGCTGACATAGAGGCGTGGCAGTGCCTATTTTTACTGTATACCCAAGGTGGGGGCTCATATTCAGTCCATTCTTCACTATCATTTGTGATAAGCTTAGTGTTAGGATGCAGAGGAAGTATATATCCCCTATTCCAATAAAGCATGCCTAAATGTACCTATAATGGCTTTATCCTAAAGCCTTCATCATAATAAAGAAGTTTATAGAAATAAAATGCAATGTCACAACTTTCAAGTCTCTATCAATGTTTTTAAGAAGTCTAATTCTCATTTTTAAGTTCGGAAGTTCTGTTTAAAAGCCTTCATTACAGATAAAGTTTTTCTTGAAACTTTATAATTATTCACATTCTAAGTAACATCTTGGTTCACAGATCAAATGAGGTAAACAGACAGTGAAATGTTAGCAAGCAATAACCCTCTTTCTTCAGAGTGATCTCTATAATCACCTAAAAGTTTAAATAATTATCTGAAAAATAATTTCATGTTAATACATAGAAACATATGGTACAATTAATAGTAAATAAATGCTTACACATGCATTAGCTTAGATTCCTTTTTGTTTTTTATATTTCCTTTCTTAAGCCTATGGGAGAGGCTGAAATTAAAGTATATCTAGACATCTTATTAAGCCACTGAAAAAGAATAAACTCCAAATCTAATTTGTATTTAAACTATACAGTTATCCCATTTTCAAAATCTAAAATTACCCTTGGTACTTTTTTGATTAAACATTTAATTATTGATTTCCACCAATAACCATAGCTTGGAATCCATAAGCCAATCTCTAAGATAATTAAAATTCCCTCCTGCCAAAAGGTCTATTTAATGAAAGACTATAGTTAGTACATATGAGGACAGTCATTTTACACTTTTTCTATTTAAAACTACAGCCAGCTATTTCACTAGATCCTAAAAGTAGAGTATTAGGCAAACACTGATAAAATCTGTTTTTCCAATGCTAGAAAACTAAGAAATACACTGTTTCCTAAATAGTGGAAATTTCTAATGAAACTTGAGTGCCAGCTTGTTCCGATAACTTCCTAATCAGTATCCGCAGGGCTGCTGAACTCTGGGCTTCTCTATCCAACTACCTAGTCAACACTGACATTCCCACAGGACATCTATACACATCTCAGTCTTTACAAGTTCAAAACAGAGTGAGAGACTCTTTGTGCCACAAACCTGCTCCCACTCCAGTCCATCCATCTCTTTAATTGGCACCACTGCTACAGTTGCTCCAGATAAAAACCCTTCATGATCCTGGATTTGTGTTTTCCTCAAACCCCAGAACAACAGTTCCATCGGCACTGCCTCCAGTATTCTAAATCCTGACCACTTCTCACCATATCCAGTGATAAAACCCTAGTCTGAGTCATCCTTACCACGTGTCTGCCTCCATCCTGCCTACATGGCTGGCTGTCTCCTCAACATCCCTCCTCCCTTTCCTCCACACTAACAGAGCTCCAGTGTGTTATTCAGTATGGAACTATGTCTGGCTGAGGATATGGCTACATTTCCCAGTCTCCCCTAAAGCTGTGCTTGGCCATGTAACAAAAGCTGGCCTATGAAATCTAAGTGGAAGTTATCACGAAGCTGTTGAAAGAGGCCACAGCAGTTGCTGTTGATGTCCCACACATCTCTCATGCTCACCACTTCCGGGCACTAAGCCTGATTTCCAGCGGACAGAACCTGCATTTATTTGCCTGAGTGATTCTCTTCCTCTTTGACTCCTGTGTGATAGACAGGTCAGAAGTGATGGGGAACTGAAGCCCTTCTGGGAGCAACCTTCAACCAATAACTGTTGGCTACTGGTGTATAAACTCTCACTTGCTTACTGGATGGAATAACTCTAAGGGGTATGCCTTATACAGTGTTTCAGAATCTCCCCATGAGGGTTTTGCCCCAGTCACCCTCAGTCATAACTTGGTTTGATCACTTGCCCTTCCTTGTTTCAGTTCCTCAATCCTGTAGGTGATAGGCTGAAAAATGGCCCCCAAAGATATCAGATCTGAATCCCTGAAACCTATAAATGTTATTTTATTTGGAAGAAAGTTATTTGTCTAAATTAAGGGTCTTGAGATGGGAGATTATCCTTTATTATCTGGGTGGGCCCTAAGAAAGGGGCAGAGGGGAATCTGACACCCTCAAGAGAAGGGGATAGGAAGATGAACCAGAGAGCGAGGTGGAGGCGCTGGCCTTAAGGATCAGAGTGATGTAGCCACAAGCCAAGGAATGCCGGCAGTTACCCGAAGCTTGAAGAAGCAAGGAACGGATTCTCCCTAGAGCATTTAGAGGGAATGTAGTCCTGTTGACACCATGATTTTAGCCCAGTGATACTGACTTCAGATCTTTGGACCACAGAACTGTGAGTGGATAAGTTTTGCTTGTTTTAAACCACCAAGTTTATGATACAGCAGTCATAGGAAACTAATAGTCCATACTTTCATCTCCCAAATAAACAACTTGTATCCACATCTTTATTTCAGAGCTTTGGCTTCCATAGGAGCTCCAAATAAAACGCTGGCAGTGCTCTTCTGCATTTACTCACCGCCCTTCCTCTGCTCCCTTCCTCGAGGCAGGTGTGCGGCTGGAGGCGGTTCAGCCATCTTGCAATCATAAGGTGATGCCAAACAATAAAGCCACACACTGAGGGTAATAAAGCGGGAAGAGACATCTAGACCTGCACATACAGCTAATCATCTGAGCTTCACTTGGATGTATAACAGGCATCTCCAACTAAGCTTGCATTTTCTCGTCTCCCTTATTTTAATAAATGACAATCTTATTATTCCAATTGATGGGCCAGAAGTCCACAGTCTCATTTCCTTCCTGCTCACCCCATATCCTGTCTATGATTTCTAAATATTATCGGCTCTTCTGTCACGACCTCCCCATTTGTCATTATTTCTACCAACCTGATCCAAATCACTGCCATCTCCCACTGAGTTAGTCCAACTTGTCTTTTTTTCCTGCCCTTGCTTTGCAACGGCCTATCTTCACACAGCAACCAGAATGAGCCTTTCAAAACATTAAGTCAGAAAATGTCACTGCTTTACTCAAAGTCTTCCAAGGACTTCCCATCCCACACAGTGAAATCTAAGTCTTTACCAGGTCTGCAAAGGCCTATTTGCCTCTCTGATGTTCCTCCTGGCTTCCTCCTCTAAACACGCTGGCCTTTTTGATGTTGTTCTTCCTTCAAAATACTAAGCATGCTCCTGCCCCGGAACCTTTGCTTTTACTGTTCCCTCTGTCTGGAAGGCCACCCCCCGGATGTCCGTACAAAGACAGTTCTCTTCAAATGTCACCTTACAGGTTTACTTTGTAACTCTCTAGCCCCAGAACCTGCAGAACTTTTCCTCAGAGCAGTCATCACTACCCCCTGATAGAATATATCCTCTGATGTGTGATAATCTGTCCCCCTGCTCCATCGTCAGCTGCACAAATCCCTGATGGTACCCTACAGCCAGAGCACAGCTGTGAACTGCCAACCTCCAGAAAGATAAAACCCCTAATGTGTTTGGGTACTGTGTTCTAAGACTCTGGGTCTTATTTGAATGCTGTGTTTAACGCCTTTTCTGAGAAGGCTCCGGCAAAGGAGTGGGTACTACCTCATCACTGCCAGGCAGGGAGCCCCACGCTCATGCCTGCACCTCTGCTGCTACTTGGGGACGGGACTCACATCACTGCTGGGTGGCGGGATTCAGGCGGCCCCCTGGCCAGGGGCCAACACCAGCACAGCAGACGGCAGGGGGCCTCCATGGCCCCAGGGACACTGCAGAAGGCGGGCGGCCTTGTTACCATTCACCCCTCAGAGGGCCCTGCTGTTCCTTGCCACTGTGAGTGTGTACGACAATCCAGATCTCCCCTGGGACTGTCCACGAGCTGAGATCCAAGGTGGGCGTCCAGGGCTCCAGGGTCGCAGCACCCCACTCTGCAGCTTCTCGCATGGGGACAGACCACACCTGTACTCTGACCGGCTGTCCTTACGAGTCAGCTATTTTGCTGACCCACTCATTTTTCATATTCTTGAACTTTTTAAAAGTAGTATATAACTTGAAAACCATAAGATTAGCATAAGATATTTGCATTTATTTCTCTTTTATTAGAGAAAAACTGGAAGCCATTTCCCTGCATGATTCTATAAGGCAGCTGGCTCTGTTAAGCTCTTTTTGCACATAGCTTTTACATGAATGCTGTCTAATGAAACCACTTCCTCCCCCCACACCCCCACCAGGAAGAGAACTGGCAAGCTTCTGTTTCCACCTCCTTCATGTTCTGGCACCTCTCTGTTTCACCAATTCTCTGACAAGAGGTTCGCAAGCATTCCAAAGTGCCAGATCACTGAATGCCTGGAATGTCAGGTCAGGCTGAGTGTGCCTGAGTCCAGATAGATATGCCTAGGTTTACACATATCATGGCTTTGTCCCTTTTTTTAAAAAAAAAAAAAAATGTAACTTGTAACTAATACAACTAACATTTTGTAAACACTGTCCTATAAAAAGTACTATTTCACAGAGAGGTAATTTTTAACCTTTGCCTTAACAGGAGCTTAACAAGTCTTTCAGACAAATCTTTCTCTCCCCTCCCTTTCCTTCCTCCCTCTATCGCCTTCCTTCTCTCCCCTTCTGAAGTGTTTTCCTCTCCTTTCAAAATAACTCACTGAATTCTTACAATCACTTACCACTGTGCTAACATTTCAGGATCTAACTTCAAACTCTGAGATATCAAAATTTTATTCTAGGTTGGGCTTCCCTAGTGGCTCAGACTGTAAAGAATCTGCCTGACATCAGGAGACCAGGGTTCGATCCCTGGGTCAGGAAGACCCCCTGGAGGAGATGGTAACCCACTCCAGTATTCTTGCCTGGAGAATCCCATGGACAGAGGAGCCTGGCAGGCTACAGTTCATGGAGTCGCAAAGAGTCAGACATGACTGACTGACTAACACTTTCACTTTTTCACCACTTTGCTTTGCCTTTTCAGAGAAATAAGAAATAAGAACTTGTCAAATATGATTACTCTGGAAAGGAATATGTGTATTTTGTGGGAAATAAAGTATGATGGAGGGAGAATAAGATACCACGAGAGTCAATCAAATTAGAAAGAATTTTCAGTGTGCAAAAATAATACATTACAATTTACTCAACTACAAGTATATATTGACTAATATTAGAATTTTTACAAACTAATTAAAACTGTATTTGACTCATAGGAAACAGGCAAGTAAAGTTGTGATTATGAATATCTCTCAGAGGGAAAGGACACTCTGAAGGTTTAGAAAGTTGTTCACGTAGAAGAACAATCCTTTGAAGGGTTTTTCTGAACTCTGATGTGAGAACGTGCTTTAATATTCATCTGCCTTGGTCTCTGAAAATACGACTTTCACAGCAGATAAAAAATTTTGGTAAATTGTGTAGCACCTAGATTTTTAGAAAGGATTTGACAATATTCTATGAACAAGATCAATGAATAAGATATAAGTCACAGAGTAAAAAGAAATAAATGATTCAGTAGAGAAAATGAGACTCTTGATTGAAGATGGAGGAACAAACAAATTTTGCTTCCTTCCCAAATCCTACTAAAATAAAGCAAAAGAATATTTTTAACCTAAAAGGTTAGACCTACAAGGACAAAACAAAGGAGCTGGTACTGGAGAAAACCAAGAAGCAACCTATTATGTATTTCTGGAAGTCAGGGGTGAATGCTGGCTGCCCAACTTACACCCTGTAAGCAGAAGAATTTAGAATCATGTTCTCTGGAAACTGAGCAGCCTGAGACAGAGAGACTAGCCTAATGACCAGACAGCAAAGACCCTGGTCAACAAGCCCTGCTCATGTACACTGGGGCTTCTTGTCAGCTTTTGATGCCATTATTCTTAAATAGAAGCAAGCAGTCAGAGATCACAGACATCTGATGAAAGTGGTTCACACAGTGAGGTCTTATACAAGTGGAAAGACATTATTTAAAGAAAATTACACAGAAAGGGGAAAAGTTCAAAAAATTTTATAATTAAGATACTAGAAGTATTATCTCCAGGAAAAAACAAAATGTGCAAGAAAGGAAAAGCAATCATGGTATACTGTGATATATGGCTCAGAGGTGAAGAGTATTTACAAAGCTGCTGCTGCTGCTGCTAAGTCGCTTCAGTCGTGTCCGACTCTGTGCGACCCCATAGACAGCAGGCCACCAGGCTTCCCCATCCCTGGGATTCTCCAGGCAAGAACACTGGAGTGGGTCGCCATTTCCTTCTCCGGTGTGTGAAAGTGAAGTCACTCAGTCATGTCAGACTTGTATCGACCCCATGGACTGGAGCCCACCAGGCTCCTCCATCCATAGGATTTTCCAGGAAAGAGTACTGGAGTGGGGTGCCATTGCCTTCTCCGATTTACAAAGCTAGAGATATTTATAAAGTCGTAACAAGGCAAACCGAATACTGACCCAACCGAAATGCCGGTGTATTGGGAGAATGGAGGAATGGGAAGTGAGTGTGTGTCTGTATGTGCACACACGCAGCAGGTAAGATTATGAAAAATAAGTATTGTGGATGTCAACAGATAATGATCGAAACTGAAATATCAAGAAGTAGCAACTTAAGGTTGTTATTTAGAGATATGAATAAATATCAAAAGAATCAGCCAAAAGAACTGAAAGTGGTTGCTTCTGGGGAGTGGAAAACTGGGGCAGGAACAGGGACTGCATTTTTTCTTTTTTGGTAACAGTGATAACAAAATGGTTTTTTAAATTACATACATGAATAACTAAGTAAAGGAAAAATCTAGATAAGTGTTTTTCAGTTAGAAAAGGTATTTTAAAGAAAAAAATCCATCATATGTGCATTCACTTATACAAGGAAATGACATTTTTCAAAACGTCACTCGAGAATTCAGACATTTGGAGACTCTATGTATGTGTTTTTATTGACCTCAGCATTGCTCAATGCATTTGTAGAATTCCTATCTAGAAATTACCTTCAGAGATAAGTTTATTAAACACGAGATTTAATAATCTCAAATATATTAGACTACACAGCACATTGGATGTGGTTACGCTGAGCCCTCAGGAAGTTGTAGCTGCACTGTAATTGGTGGACTGATTTCTCAGGAAAACCTAATTGATTCCTCTTTGAGAGTAGCAGAGGTTGGGCAAAAGGCTGGGCTGTGGAGCAGTTGGGGTTTGGAAAGTGACAAATTGAAAGATGTAAAGAGCTACACCCACAGAATGACTTACTATAAAGGAGTTAATATAAGAAGCAAGAGATCACTTCAAACACTTCTATTTGTATTTTTAATGAGTTAATAGTGTATTATATTAATAAAGAAAAGCAATTTACTAAGTAAAAGGAACAATGAAATAAACATACAAAAAAAGAAATATCGGAAATAAAAACATTGTTGCCAATACTCAAAATTGCAAAAGAAGCAATAAAAAAAAAAAAAAGAATGCAATCATTGCTGAAATAAAAATGAGAAAATGGAAGAAATTCCTCCAGAATGTAGAGCAAAATATAAAATGATGGAAATTATAAAAAAAAGGGAAAAGATATAGGTGTTCTAGGAGATGAGAATGAAACAAGATGGGGAGAATCATTAACCAAAGAAACAGAAGAAAAATTCACTGTGCTGAAAAGCTTTGAATCTTTAATAATAAAAGTGCTCACCAAATGGTTTGAAGGGATTGAAATGGATCTATACCTAGAAAGTTATCCTGGTAAATTTGTAGATTCCAAGGATAAACAGAAATCCCATAATTCTCAAGATGCTAAAAAAGAAAGAAAGGGAAAAAAAAAAAAAAAAAAACCTGAAAGAGAATGAGACTGGTATTGGACTTTCCATGTAACACTTCACACTTCAAGACCATGAGACTAATAACTTACAGAGTTCCTGTATGAGAGGAACAAGAAGACATCTGGACATGAAAAAAATTAAGAGGTATACCACCTCTGGTCATTTCTATTAAAAGACTACCTAAGGACGTACTTCAGTCAAATTAAAAATGAATTTTAAAAAGTTTAAATTGAGAACAAGGAAGATTCTATAAAATAGTAATAATCAATGCCACCAAACTTATAGCTGCTAAAGAGAATTCTTAAAAGAGGAATAAAATAATTAACATTATCCTATATGTAATCATTTATATACAAGTTAATAGTCATCAGGACTAGAAATCCAGATTATTTCTTGGAGGTGGAATAAGCAAACGCAGAAGCAAAAACAGTACTAAAGGTGAAGTCTTACCAGGGTTGAGAGCGGTTGAACTTACAGTTAAAATTCAGGAAGCCAGAAGAGGAATCCAATTTTAAATGTTTGTAAAAAATGTAAATTAACAATGTGTAAAATAAGATATAGAACTTGTAAGAGAATAAGAAGAAAACTAGATAAGACTAGTGAATACTGGGAAAGCAAAACGGATTCAATGTTAATATATTAATGATTATAAAACCCTCTCTTTAATGGGGAGGGGTGTGGGAGGGGGATTCAGGATGGGGAACACATGTACCTCCATGTCTGATTCATGTCAATATATGGCAAAAACCACTACAATACTGTAAAGTAATTAGCCTCCAATTAAAATAAATAAGTAAATAAACATAAAATCTTCTTTAATTGCAAAGACCTTCCAACTGAGGGGTATACATGCATTAAGCTAACTATATGCTACTTATAAGAGACACATGTGATATTTTAAAAATGACTGAAAATGAGGCTATGAGATAACAGAAAATATATATTAGTCTCTATACCTGGTTCCGGCACAGAGCTCCTAAAACCATTGCAGTTTCCTAAGTGATAAGAACACTAGGGGCATCTTTTGCTCTAATATTGGTCTTAGACCTTGGTTCTTGATACCCGAGTAATTTTCTGGGTGACAGAAGTTTCTTTTGATCTGATGAGGCAACTCTGGGCAGGCTCCTAGATGATTCCTGGATTACGGCTGGTCACCTGAAAGACCAAGTCATTATGGAAGGTTTGGAATTTTCAGTCCCACCTCTCCCTGCTCCATTCTCTTGTACAGGGAGATGGGCTGAAAAAGGAATTAATAATCAATCATGGCTACATGATGAAGCCTCTAAGAAAATCTCCAAAGAACAGGGTTTAGAAGCAATAGTTAGAATTGGACGTGGAACAATGGACTGGTTCCAAATTGGGAAAGGAGTACGTCAAGGCTGTATATTGTCACCCTGTTTATTTAACTTATATGCAGGATATATCATGAGAAATACCAGGCTGGATGAAGTACAAGCTGGAATCAAGATTTCTGGGAGAAATATCAATAACCTCAGATATGGAGATGACAACACCCTTATGGCAGAAAGCAAAGAAGAACTAAAGAGCCTCTTGATAAAAGTGAAAGAGGAGAGTGAAAATGTTGGCTTAAAACTCAACATTCAAAAAATGAAGATCACGGCATCTGGTCCCATCACTTCATGGGAAATAGATGGGGAAACAGTGGAAACAGTGACAGACTTTATTTTGGGGGGCTCCAAAATCACTGTAGATGGTGACTGCAGCCATGAAATTAAAAGATGCTTACTCACTGGAAGAAAAGCTATGACCAACCTAGACAGCATATTAAAAAGCTGAGACATTTCTTTGCTAACAAAGGTCCATCTAGTCAAAGCTAAGGTTTTTCCAGTAGTCATGTACGGATGTGAGAGTTGGACTATAAAGAAGGTTGAGTACTGAAGAATTGATGCTTTTGAACTGTGGTGTTGGAAAAGACTCTTGAGAGTCCCTTGGACTGGAAGGAGATCCAACCAGTCCATCCTAAAGGAAATCAGTGCTGAATACTCATTGGAAGGGCTGATGCTGAAGCTGAAACTCCAATACTTTGGCCACCTGATGTGAAGAACTGACTCCTTGGAAAAGACCCTGATGCTGGGAAAGCCTGAAGGCAGGAGGAGAAGGGGTCGAGAGGATGAGATGGATGGATGGCATCACCGACTCCATGGACATGAGTTTGAGCAAGCTCCAGGAGTTGGTGATGGACAGGGAAGCCTAGTGTGCTGCAGTCCATGGGGTCACAAAGAGTGAGACACAACTGAGTGACTGAACTGAACGGGTTTAGTGAGCTCCTGGGTCGGTGAGCAGGTGGAGGTGCTGGGACAGCAGTATACCCCTTTCCACGTACCTTATCCTATGCACCCTTTCCATCTGGATGCTCATCTGTACCCTTTAAATAAACTGGATGAAAGTAAGATTTTAAAGGTTAAGTGTTTCCCCGAGTTATGTGAGCTACTCTAGCAAATTAATCCTGTCCAAGGAGGGAGTTATCTATAACTGTTTGGTCAGAAGCACAGGTGACAACCTGGACTTGCAACTGGAGTTTGAAGAGGGTGGCAGGAAGTCTTGTAGTATCAAGCCCTCAGCCTGCTGGGTCTAGTGATATTTCTGCATAGACAGTGTCAGAATTGAGCTGAATTGCAGGACTCCCAGCTTGTGTTCCAGAGAATTGCTTGGTTGGATCAGAAACCTCCACATATATGGTGACCACAAGTGTCAGACGTGAAGTGTTTCTATGAAAGTAAAGGAGGCACACAGGGAAGAAAGACACAGCAGGGAGGAACTGAGGTTTTCCCTACAAAGGGAGGAACTGAGGTTTTTCCCTACAAAGGGAGGAACTGAGGTTTTCCCTACAAAGGGAGGAAAAGATTGAATTTTTCCCTTTATAAAAGGGATGAACAAGGCTATTACAGGCTAAAGCAAGTTAAAAAGAAAACAGATGGCAATTATCAGCAACAAAAAAGTAAAATTCAAATAGAAACCATTCACTCATATTTGTGAGATATTCTATACTGCTAAATCATACAATATACCAAGAAGATATAACATCCGTGAACCTCAATATATTGAGCAACAAAATACGGAAATACATAAAATAAAAACTATCTGAAATACAAGAAGAATTAGACAAAAATCACAATTATAGTAAAGATCTTTCTTAAAATGTGACAGCTCAAATAGACAAAAAAGGCAATAATGAATTTGAAAGGCACACAATTTGAACATAATAATTAAACAGTTTGATTATATGTAAAACTTTTAAAACCTTTTTTCTTAAGCAAAAGAGAATATATATTTGCTTTCAATGCCTAAAGGACATTTATGAAAGTTGATCACACAACAAATCATAAGAATAATCTTTATGAAACCAAAATATCATACAGGTCATATTCTATGACCATAGATGTAGGGGGTTTAAAAAGTAATGAATTAAAAAATAATTAAAGCCTGAAGTTATATCTGGAAATTACATCTCCCAAATATCTACTGAGTCAAAGAGGAAGTCAAAGTTTAATAGACAATTTAAGAAAATGAGAGTGGGTACACTAATCCTATGGCCTGCAGCAAAGCTGAGCCCAAGAGGAACTCCAGCTTTAAATGCTTATATTATTCAAAGAAATCATGAAAATAACTGAATCATATTTTCAACTCAGAAATCAAAGCAAGATAAGTAAAATAAAACATAAAATGACAAAGTAACAAGAGTAGAAATTCAGGAATAATAGAAAAAAAGAAGAATGTAGACATGGTTCTCTTATAAAAAGCAGATTTTTTACTCATTCTATAATTATTCATGTTCTGGGCAAACCACTCTAAAAACAAAAAGGGCAAACTTACTTAAATGTGATCGTTTCATTTAGAAGGCGTTCAAGTTGATTATTATGGCACAAACACCTATACTGGGGAGGAAATCTTGGATAAACAAAAACCAAACCCTGTTGTAAGCCAGAGGTCAGAGAATAATGGCTCACTCATGTCATAAATGCTCTGTGTAAAAGCTCCCACCTGAGGCCTTTGCATTTTCTGTTCCTCCTGTTGGGAACTTTCTCACAGACATAAAGCTCTGCTTGAACACCACCTTACCAGGGAATCCGTGTGTGAGTACCCCTTTCACAGTCCATTCCTCCGTCCTCAGCCTGTTTATTCTTCCTCTTATCGCCACATGAAACATGTTTATATCTCCCACTAATGTACAAAGCCCTTGAAGGAGTGTTCTCTGCTTTGTTCACCACTGTCTTCATGGTGCTTAGACCAGTGACTGGCTCATCATAGACTTTAAATGTCAAATGAAGGTTGCCCCATGAAACACCTACTGTTATGCAGGCGACACCATTTGATATGCACATACTACATCCCTGATGAATGAAGTTTCATTATCTTCAAGATCTAAATTTTTACATATTTCTCAATAGTGCACGGGACAGAGGCAAAGCCAACCTGGTTCTCCATTCTTTGGAGACCATGCTCCAGAAGGTGTGCTCCTGTGTCTGTTGTGGTGAGCTGTGGCTTCCACATGGAAACCTGCAGCAATTCTCATTCACTTCTGGTTTGCAACTACACTGTACCCAAACAAGCTCTATGGTTTCCCACTAAATTTTGAGTTCCTTAAAGGCCTTTGTATGAGTCAGAGAGCTTAGTGTAGTACCTGGCATACGGTCAGTCTTCCACACCTTTCCCCAGAAGAATGAATGATGAAAAGCAGCAGTGTCCACGGCCTCAGACTTGCAGGAGTGAAGTGCTATCTGACCCCCGCCCGAGGTTTAAGACCTTCGGCCTGTGTCTTAGCCTTCAGTGTTATTGTCATACCAGAGGTCTGCTGCTGAGTCGCTTCAGCCGTGTCCGACTCTGTGCGACCCCAGAGACGGCAGCCCACCAGGCTGCCCCGTCCCTGGGATTCTCCAGGCAAGAACACTGGAGTGGGCTGCCATTGCCTTCTCCAATGCGTGAAAGTGAAAAGTGAAAGTGAAGTCGCTCAGTCGTGTCCGACTCCTAGCGACCCCATGGACTGCAGCCTTCCAGGCTCCTCCGTCCATGGGATTTTCCAGGCAAGAGTCCTGGAGTGGGGTGCCACTGTCTACCCCCTCTCAATCCAGAATCCTAGTCTGGCTGTGCTACGGACACCAGGCAGGCCACTCCCCCCGTCTTCCTGCCATCCATTTACAGCGCAGCAAGGAATGCTGGGATTGGAGCCGGACTTATCTGAAATCAAATCCCACCTCCTCCAGTAACCAGCTGTGTATTCTAGGGCAAGTTCCTGCTTTCTTTCTCTTTCTTCCTACCTTTCTAAATTCAGTGGGACAGAGGCTGCTAGCTGTCCACTAATATCCATTCTTCTTCCTTTCACTGTGTGTGTGCGCGTGCTCAGTTGCTCAGTGGTGTTCAGCTCTTTGCAGCCCCATGGACTATAGCCTGCCAGGCTCCCCTGTGCATGGAATTTTCTAGGCAAGAATACTGGAGTGGGTTGCCATCTCTCACTCCTTTCATTACAGTTCCTCTAAACTTTAACTGACTACACAGCTGCCCAGTTAGAGACCACATTTCTCAGCCTTCCTTGCAGCTAGGTCTTGCCCAGGGCTAAGCTCTGGCCAATGGGAAGTGAACAGAAGTGAGGCTTGCCACTTCCAGGTCATAATTCTAGGAGGACTGGTCTTCCTCTCTCCTCCTGCTCTTCCCTCCGGCAGGAGCATGGTCATGATGATGGGACCTAAAGCAATCATTTTGGGCCCAGAGTTGGCAATCATGTAGTGAGGTGGGCAGAGCTGCCCTACCAGCCCTGGTCTGTTCGTCTCTGACTTTGTATGTGAAACAGAAATACTGCTCAGTCATTTTTAAACCCACGTATTTGGGGGTCTCTTTGTCAACAAGAACTTAGAGTATACCAACGTCTAATACACTCAACTCTATTAGTTGTAGAATGAGGGCTGTTCTGAGGAGGAGTATGCTGTAGAAGTTTATAAGGCATAGCTTATTATCCAGACTTGTACAGCTTTGCTTTAGCCTGATGTCAAAGTCACGGTCTGAGCAGAATAACTGAAAGTGAGATACGTGAAGTAGTTTGAGTGGTGTCGTGGTCACAGTCGATATCAAGCATACAGTAACCACGATCCCGCCCTCACTTTCTCTCCCGCCCTCACTTTCTCTGCTCCCCCCCACCCTCCAAGTTCTGGGGGCTCAACCAGTGGTCAATTGGCTAATGAAACAGTAGAAAGAGGAACCTTTATGATGCTGGTGGCAAGGAAGGGGTCAGGACAGACATCTGTCAAAAAGAATTTACTTTTTTACAATGGCAGATGTCATACAAACTCTCTTCCTTATTGCTTCCTGAAACTTTTGAGAAAATACCCAGTTCATGCTGCAATTTTGAGGAGCTTCCTGTTGGCTTACTTGGTAAAGAATTTGCCTGCGATGCAGAAGACCCAGCTTCAGTCCCTGGGTTGGGAAGATCCCCTGGAGAAGGGCATGATAACCCACTCGAGTATTCTTGCCTGGAGAATCCTGTGGACAGAGGAGCCTGCCCCATGAGATCACAGAGTCCAACACAACTGAGTGACCAACACACACACAAATCTGTCTGGAAGCTGTGCTTAAGTTTTGAGTCCAGTTTCAAAAGCAAACTTCCCTTGTGGCTCAGCTGATAAAGAATCTGACTGCAATGCGGGAGACCTGGGTTCAATCCCTGGGTTGGAAAGAACCCCTGGAGAGGGGAAAGGCTACCCACTCCAGTATTCTGACCTGGAGAACTCCATGGAGTCACAGAGTCAGACATGACTGAGCGACTTTCATTTTCACTTTGTCAAGAGCAAGCCTAGAGGGTGCCTGGACACTCAGTACAGCAGAAAAGGAGCAAGTCAGCCAGAAGCTGTTGCACTGTGGAAACGCAAAAGCATGTGAGGCCCATGTGGGTATCCATCACCCCAAAACACTGAAGAAATTCACTAAAAGATGGAAAATGGTGATTTCTGAGTACAGATCCATAGTCAAAACTGGAAAGACTCAAACTATAGATTCTTAATTAAAGTCACTTGAATTTCTCTCAACCTCCTCACCAAAAATAATTGCTACATCCTCCATTAATACTAAATTTCCAAATTCACATGCCATCAGGGAGATTTTGGCATTGTTAAGCACCAACTCATTAAAAAGAAATCTCAGCACTTACCCCAATGTATTATGGATTTGGTTCTCCATGTCAAGAAACTGCTGCATCTGGTTTGTATTTCTTGATTTTTAAACCTGTGAGGGGGCAAAATGATCTAGATTCCTTAAATGCTTACATTATTAACCTCTAAAACAAGAAAATTTTGCTACTGGCAAACCATGTTGTTCTATGAGTTTTTCTGAGTATTGGTTCCAACAAAATGTAGAAACTTGCACACGTGTGTGTGGGTGTGTGTGTCACATGTATTTATGACTGGCTTAGTGGTGAGTTGAAACAGATCCTACTGACTGAGATGAACATTCATTTATTATCTACTGAACAACAGCTCGGTGCCGGGTACTCTGCAAAGAGCCAGCACATGAGGTGAGTAAAACCAACTCCTGCTCCAAACCACTCTCAGCTGAACGAACTCAAGATTTCCTTCCTTGTGGGTCCTCTAAGTGAAGTGAGTGAAGTCGCTCAGTCGTGTCCGAGTCTTTGCAACCCCATGGACTGCAGCCTACCAGGCTCCTCCCTCCATGGGATTCTCCAGGCAAGAGTACTGGAGTGGGTTGCAGTTTTCTTCTCCAGGGGATCTTCCCAACCCAGGGATCGAACCCGGGTCTCCCGCATTCCAGGCAGACGCTTTAACCTCTGAGCCACCAGGGACGCCCGGGTCCTCTAAAGGTTTGCCATTGTTTACTGCCCCTGTCTGGGTTTGGTTACAGTGAGTATATACCATGAGGTTTAGGACAAAAAGGTTAAGAACTGCTCATAGACTGAAATCTTCCAGTTCCTCAGTGGCTTTGTAGGCACTGCTCACCCTTTTAACAAAATAAGGATGTTAGTACTTGCCTAAAGTGAAAGAAAAAAGTTTTCCCCAGCAACAAAGTTTTAATTAAAACATAACCTATGAGGATAAATAGTCAAGTATTGAAATGCACTTCAACTTCTCTGAATGAAAGTTAAACCGCATTCAAGGCGGTAGAAAGAGAAAACTTGCAGGCTTGAGCCACCCTGAAAGGAATTTAAGAGAGACCCAAAACTGCGAGGGAGCGGAAGGGCAAGGAGTAGAGATGGGAACAGAGACTTGACCAGTACGTTCAGGTGAATGAGTTGATTTTCTAGGTTCTGAAATCCTTCACTTTAACATCAGGGAAAGTCAGGACAGAGGAGCCAGGTGACTCGCCCAAAGCCACACACCTAGAGCTTGACCTTCCAATTTAGAGCGAATCTGTCCTGAACTCGCAGGGTCGGACCGAGCCTGTCTCCACCCGCCCCGCGCCCGCGCCCGCGCCCGCGCCCGCGCCCCAGGCCCGGCCAGCCCCTCAGGGCCCCGGGACGAGCTGGGAAGGGCCGGGCTCTGGGGCGATTACCTGCGCCGCGCCGCGCTCTCCGGGTCTGAGGCCCCTCGAGTGGCAGCGCCTGGGCCTCTGGCAGCCGCGAGGGCCCGCACCCGCCGCCGGGCCCGCCTCGGCCAGCCGCCCGCCGTCGCCATGGAGACGCGGCCGCGAACCGCCGCGAGGCGGGGGAGGGGCGCGGGGGCGGGAGGGGGAGGGGGAGGGGGAGGGGAGGCAAAGGAGAAGGGAGGCAAAGGAGAGGGAAGGCAAAGGAGAGGGGAGGCAAAGGAGAGGGGAGGGGAAGGGGGCGGACGGGGGTTGCCCGCGCCGCCCGCGGTCCTGGTTCGGTGGGGGCTCAGTAGCCGCCCTCGGTCGCCCTCTCGGTCCTTTCCTCTCCGTGGACCGCACAGCCGAGCCAAGCGTCCGGTACCCGACAGGAGCACAGGGAGGGCTTGTCGGATGAATGAATGAACCAAGGATCAGAGGAGCAAAGTTTAAACAGCTGCGGGCAGGGGGGTTCTGCATCCAAGCTCCTTAAATCCCTCTGGCCTCTCCCCTGCCCCCTCACCCCCTTGGGCTTCCCTTGTGGCTCAGCTGGTAAAGAACCCAGGTTCCATCCCTGAGTTGAGAAGATCCCCAGGAGGAAGGAAGAGCTACCCATTCCAGTATTCTGGCCTGGAGAATTCCAGGGACGTTACAGTCCGTGCGGTCGCAAAGACTTGGACACTACTGAGCGACTTTCACTTCACTTCTCTTCCCGCCTCTTAACCACTTTTGAGATGACCGAAAACAGATTTAGGACAAAGAGAGTTGCCTTTCTAGTCGCCGACGTGTCCTCCAGCTGGGAGGAGCTGGATTTACTTTAACTGCATTGCTCAGTGCTCAGCTACTCTGGTCGCTCTAACTTCTAGAAGCAACTGCATCTGTCTTTCCAGTGGAGCACACTGGGCCCTCCAACAACTTCCAACAAGCCAGAGTAGACAATGTTACCTCCCTTTTAGGGAGAAGGAAATAGCTCCTAAGTGGGGAAACCCAAACAGAACTCTGAGTGATTGATTCTAAATTCTTTTGTTCACTAGATTCTGAGAATAACTGATGACTTGAGAAACGGATCATTCAAGGATGTCACAGTCTTGAACATGTGAATTTCTGAGCCCTAAAGGCAACCAGGAAGGAAAACAATACATGTAATACTGCAGCCATTAGGCTGCAACCACTCCCTAAGATGAGCACTGAGCAAAAAAAGAAAAAACAAAACACACACACACAGGATACTGGGCCCAGATAGCTGAGATGCATATGAAAGAAATGAGTTCAGTGAGCCCAGAATGTTACATCTTCCCATATATAGGAAAGCACTAAATTCCTTAACTTGGGAGAGATGGTTTCATTTCATTAACAATAATCTCTTGATGGGGGCTTCCCTGGTGGCTCAGTGGTAAATAATCTGCCCGCCAATGGAGGAGACAGAAGAGACTCATTTGATCCCTGGGTGGGAGAGATGAGGAAATGGCAACCCACTCCAGGATACTTACCTGGGAAATCCCATGGACAGAGGAGACTGGCAGGCTACAGTCCATGGAATCACAAAAGAGTCAGACTTAACTTAGCAACAAAAACAAAATCTCTTGATGTTCATTTAAGATGCTGTCACCCAGGCTTGAAGTCCTAAAAATTCTCACCAAATAAAACATAACTCTCAACTTTTAGGTTGTGATTATTTTTTAAAGTTGACAGAAGAAGCTCTGTCGCATGGTTCTGATGTCGAAGAAATAATAGGAAAGAATACACACATACACTGTACATACATATACACACAGTGCAGTTCAGTGCAGTGGCTCAGTCGTGTCCGACTCTTTGTGACCCCATGAATCCAGCACGCCAGGCCTCCCTGTCCATCACCAATTCCCGGAGTTCACTCAGACTCACGTCCATCGAGTCCGTGATGCCAGCCAGCCATCTCATCCTGTCGTCCCCTTCTCCTCCTGCCCCCAATCCCTCCCAGCATCAGAGTCTTTTCCGATGAGTCAACTCTTCGCATCAGGTGGCCAAAGTACTGGAGTTTCAGCTTTAGCATCATTCCTTCCAAAGAAATCCCAGGGCTGATCTCCTTCAGAATGGACTGGTTGGATCTCCTTGCAGTGCAAGGGACTCTCAAGACTCTTCTCCAACACCACACTTCCAAAGCATCAATTCTTCGGCGTTCAGCCTTCTTCACAGTCCAACTGTCACATCCATACATGACCACTGGAAAAACCATCGCCTTGACTAGATGGACCTTTGTTGGCAAAGTAATGTCTCTGCTTTTGAATATGCTATCTAGGTTGGTCATAACTTTTCTTCCAAGGAGTAAGCGTCTTTTAATTTCATGCTGCAGTCACCATCTGCAGTGATTTTGGAGCCCCAAAAAATAAAGTCTGACACTGTTTCCACTGTTTCCCCATCTATTTCCCATGAAGTGATGGGACCAGATGCCATGATCTTTGTTTTCTGAATGGTGAGCTTTAAGCCAACTTTTTCACTCTCTTTCACTTTCATCAAGAGGCTTTTTAGATCCTCTTCACTTTCTGCCATAAGGGTGGTGTCATCTGCATATCTGAGATTGTTGATATTTCTCCCAGCAATCTTGATTCCAGCTTGTGTTTCTTCCAGTCTAGCATTTCTCATGATGTACTCTGCATATAAGTTAAATAAGCAGGGTGACAATATACAGCCTTGATGCACTCCTTTTCCTATTTGGAACCAGTCTGTTGTTCCATGACCAGTTCTAACTGTTGCTTTCTGACCTGCATACAGATTTCTTAAGAGGCAGGTCAGGTGGTCTGGTATTCCCATCTCTCTCAGAATTTTCCACAGTTTACTGTGATCCACACAGTCAAAGGCTTTGGCATAGTCACTAAAGCAGAAATAGATGTTTTTCTGGAACTCTCTTGCTTTTTCGATGATGCAGTGGATGTTGGCAATTTGATCTCTGGTTCCTCTGCCTTTTCTAAAACCAGCTTGAACATCAGGAAGTTCACGGTTTACGTATTGCTGAAGCCTTGCTTGGAGAATTTTGAGCATTACTTTACTAGCATGTGAGATGAGTGCAATATACACATTTTTTCCCACTGATTTACCATGAGTGATATTTTAAGCAATTAAATTTTATGTTTAAAAAATATTCCAGCATCTATTTTAAGGACAGAATTCCTTCCCAGTTCTTTCAGTTGATTAATCTCTAATCCTTAAAGTTTTTATTTGCACTCCACTTTCATAATATTAACATTAATTGGCTACCTTAATATTTTTGTTGTTTAGTTGCTAAGTTGTGTCCCACTCTTTTACAACCCCACGGACTATAGCCTGCCAGGCTCCTCTTCCGCGGGATTTCCCAGGCAAGAACACTGGAGTGGGTTGCCAGTTCCTCCTCCAGGAAACTTCCCAACTCAGGGATCGAACCCTCATCTCCCGCACTGGCAGGTAGATCCTTTACCACTAAGCCCAATATTTTAATAATTATTAAATATTAAAATAACATTAATTTAATACTGACCCAAATTCCTCCATCCAATTCCACCTGAATTTCAAAAAACCATTTGCTGTTTCTTGACAAATTGATCTTCATAAATGAACTGTGTAAGGTAACTCAGGTTATTAATTCTAATAAAGTGTTTCATAGCTTTCATAATGGTTGAATGAAGAAAGTGATCATTTTATCTTAACTTGAAACCTTCCATTATTCTGTAAATCTTAGTCATATTCTCTATTCTTGTCTAAACTGAGCAGGTCAATGTTTTATTCTGACCCAAGGAAGTGGAAAATAAAACTAGGAATGAAATTTAATGAAGTTTCAGGATGCCTAATATCACTCACACTGTAATTTTTTTACCATTGGTAAGTATTTTCAGGATCATTGTTTCCTTATCTGCTCAGGTGTACCACGTGACACGTGTGTAACAGGTGTTATTACAGTTCCTTTGAGCAAATTAGGAACCTAAGGCTTAGAATAAAAATATATATATATATGTCCAAGAAGATGCATCTGGTTCAGTTCAAGTGCAGCTAAATTATGAATCAAGATCATCTTCCTTCAAGTCCAGTGCTCTTCAAACTCTATCCAAAAATTAATGTGGAGTGGGTTTCTTTAGCAGTCAGACTCTTGCGTAGGTAACTATAGATGTATTTAAAGCGATATTTTCACAAGAAAGAATGAATGTGAGCAGGACTTTCGAAGCATAGGTATATGAGAGTTCACATACTATGACAGAGTCTAAGAAAATTTCAATATAGTTTAGAAATACCCTATTCAATTTAATGGGAATAAAGTTTTCATTTTAAGGTGAGACTTAAGGCTTAAAGTGAAAAGATCTTAAAGTGCACTCCTTTCCCCACCACTCCATGACTCCCTGCTATCAAGTAAGAACTTCAAAAACTTGAGTTTACCCTGAAATGTACCTTTCTTATATCTTTTCAGGTGAAACTGTTTTCAAAAGGATGAGGAGAGGATCAAGGGATAGTCTGTGGAAGAAAATCGCCATAGACTGAACTTTAAAAATGGAAAATCCTTCATTAACACAGTTTTCATGTAAAATGTGTAATGTGGGTGTGTGTGCTCTGTTGCTTCAGTCATGTCTAACTCTTTGCGACCTTATGGACCTTAGCTTGCCAGACTCCTCTGTCCATGGAATTCTCCAGGCAAGAATATTGGAGTGGGTTGCCATTTCCTTCTCCAGGAGATCTTCCTGACCCAGGGATTGAATCCGCATTTCTTGTGTCTCCTGCACTGGTAGGTGGATTCTTTACCATTGTGCCGTCTGGGAAGCCCAAAGACAAAAATAGAGATTGGAATTCAGGTTTTTCCCTTATTGTATGTTTCCACTTCTATAAGTAGAAGCAGATTGAGGGAGTTCTCTGGAGATGGTTCAATGCATATTCCAGTTGAGAAAATAGCCATTCAGGAAAAGGAGATTCAGTCTTTAGAACCAACACCACCCTAGAGATAGCATTGTCCAACAGAAATATAATATGCACCACCTATCCACCTATGTAATTTAATTCTAGTAGTCAAATTTAAAAAGTAAACTAGTGAAGTTAATTTTAATAGTTTATTTAACCCAATATATCCAAAATATGTTTTCAACATACAGTTAGCATGAAAAATTGAGATAGTTTACATTCTTTTTTTCTATACCAGTTCTTCAAAATCTGGCCTGTAGTTTATACTTTCAGCACAATTAGTTCATAGAGTCATATTCAAGTGCTCAATAGCAACACATGGCTGGTGGCTACCATGCTGGACAGCATAGGCCTGAAATTTGGGTGCTTGGTCAATGTAATAAAGCCTTTTGTTAAGTGTGAAGGGTCATACAATGAAAAGGATTCTAAGTAATTTGGGTATGATTTGAAAGGGACTATGAGAGTCTCCTCCCTCAAAATCCTTATTAACCTTCTCTTCGATGGGAAAGGGTTAAAGGAAAGCATAACTGGGCCCCCTACCCAGGCAGGGTGAAGCATTTGACTACATCATGACTCACAGTCCATTCGGGCTGCTTTTCCAAAGACAATTTAGAAAATTCAGATTTGAGGGGAGGGCTTTACTTCTTATTATCACCTGGCCAGGGGCCCATGGATGTGTATCCTCCTGATGGAAATTAGGAACACCAGAACTCATTTTAGGTTCAGTAAACTAAACTGAATTCTCTAGAAAATGGGTATCATGTTTTTTCATTATACTTTTCCTTCTTAGAGGTCCATAGATTTTTACTTTGTAGTTGTGAAAGCATCATCTTCTCTTGGATATTGTAAGTGCTGTGCTCACTCACTTCAGTCATGTGAGTGACCCCATGGACTGTAGCCCGCCAGGCTCCTCCATCCATGGGATTCTCCAGGCAAGAATACTGGCAATGATTGCCATTTCCTTCTCCAGGGGATCTTCCCAACTCCGGGACTGAACTTATTTCTCTTGTGTCTCCTGCATTGGCAGGCAGATTCTTTACCACCGCACCAACTGGAGAGTGCCGCTGGAAGCCCCATCTTGGATATTAAGGGGAACCAAAGATTCTGTATAGTCTTGGATTAAAGTTTCATGGATGGAATAGCTTATTTCCCAGAATCAAGCATGGCAGGGTTAATACTGAAGTGAAAAGTTCCCAGTGGGAAAAACAAATTTGGAACCAGGGACTAACTCTTTCCAAGAGCTCCTAAAGCCTTTCAGGTCCTGAACTAACACGGTAGTGAGAAACTATGGGGTTAAATATTGTTTTACTCTATTTCTTTGCATAGAAATAGATCATGCAAAGAAATAGAGGAAAGCAATAGAATGGGAAAGACTAAAGATCTCTTCAAGAAAATTAGAGGTACCAAGGGAATATTTCATGCAAAGATGGCAACAATAAAGGACAGAAATGGTATGGACCTAACAGAAGCAGAAGATATTAAGAGGTGGCAACAATACACAGAAGAACTATGCAAAAAAGATCTTAATAGATAGCTAGATAACCACAATAATGTGATCACTTGCATAGAACCAGACATCCTAGAATGCAAAGTCAAGTGGGCCTTAGGAAGCATCACTACAAACAAAGTTAGTGGAGGTGATGGAATTCCAGTTGAGCTATTTCAAATCCAGAAAGATGATGCTGTGAAAGTGCTGCACTCAATATGCCAGCAAATTTGGAAAACTCAATAGTGGCCACAGGACTGGAAAAGGTCAGTTTTCATTCCAATCCCAAAGAAAGGCAATGCCAAAGAATGTTCAAACTGTTGTGCAATTGCACTTATCTCACATGCTAGCAAAGTAATGCTCAAAATTCTCCAAGGCAGGCTTTAATGATACATGAAACAAGAACTTCCAGATGTTCAAGCTGGATTTAGTAAAGGCAGAGGAACCAGAGATCAAATTGCCAACATCCACTGGATCACTGAAAAAGCAAGAGAGTTCCAGAAGAACATCTATTTCTGCTTTATTGACTTTGCTAAAGCCTTTGACCGTGTGGATCAGAACAAACTCTGGAAAATTCTGAAAGAGAAGGAAATACCAGACCACCTGACTTGCCTCTTGAGAAATTTGTATGCAGGTCAAGAAAAAGCAGTTAGAACTGGACATGGAGCAACAGACTGGTCCCAAATAGGGAAAGGAGTATGTCACGTCTGTATATTGTCACTCTGCTTATTTATCTTATATTCAGAGTAGATCATGTGAAATGCTGGGCTGGAGGAAGCACATGGTGGAATCAAGATTGCCGGGAGAAATATCAACAACCTCAGATACGCAGATGACACCACCCTTATGGCAGAAAGTGAAGAAGAAGTAAAGAGCCTGTTGATGAAAATGAAAGAGGAGAGTGAAAAAGTTGGCTTTAAAGCTCACCATTCAGAAAACTAAGATCATGGCATCCAGTCCCATCACTTCCTGGCAAATAGATGGGGAAACAGTGGAAACAGTGACAGACTATTTTCTTGGGCTCCAAAATCACTGCAGATGGTGACTGCAGCCATGAAATTAAAAGACACTTACTCCTTGGAAGAAAAGTTATGACCAACCTAGACAGCGTATTAAAAAGCAGAGACATTACTTTGCTAAAGGTTTGTCTAGTCAAGACTATGGTTTTTCTAGTAGTCATGTATGGATGTGAGAGTTGAACTATAATGAAAGCTGAGCGCCGAAGAAATGATGCTTTTGAACTGTGTTGTTGGAGAAGACTCTTGAGAGTCCCTTGGACTGCAAGGAGATCCAATCAGTCCATCCTTAAGGAAATCAGTCCTGCATATTCATTGGAAGACTGATCCGGAAGCTGAAGCTCCAGTACTTTGGCCACCTGATGTGAAGAACTGACTCACTGGAAAAGCCCCTGGTGCTGGGAAAGATTGAAGGCAGGAGGAGAAGGGGATGACAGAGGATGAGATTGTTGGATGGCATCACCAGGTTGATGGACATGAGTTTGAGCAAGCCCCAGGAGTTGGTGATGGACAAGGAAGCCTGGCGTGCTGCAGTCCATGGGGTCTAAATGAGTCGAACATGACTGAACTGACCTGATTGGGTTAAAATCTATAAAAGGCACAAATCTACAGAGGCAAGCCCTGGCTTCTATGCTGCTTTTGCTTGGAAGGCATTTAATGCTCTGGAGGAATAGCCACAAAACTGAGCAGCAGTTCTGGTAATCTTGCAAAGCAAAGAGGCCAAAATACAAAGCCTGGGCTCATGCCAGATAAGGATTCAATAAATACCTCTGCCTTAAGCTGGAACCCAATAAAGCTTTGTTCTCAGGAAAATAGTGATGTGGAAATAAATCAGTCCTCTCACCGACTTGCAGCCCATGTTTGGATCACCAAGGTGATTCAGGACAATCTCAGTCTTTGTGCATGGATGAGGCAGTGCTGGGCTGGTAGATTAAGATACCTGGAGGAAGGAAGCAAAAATTTTCTCTGCTGAAGATTAAAATCATTTAGTCCTCAAAATCTTCCTAAGGAGAACTTCTCACATACAGTGATCAGAATACACTGAAATATAATCTAGAACCATGAAGCAATATACTATTAGGGAAAACCAGTAGAAAGTATTGACTACAGAAATAGGACCACAGAAGCTTTATATATTGGAATCAGACAGAGATTTCAAAAATATGGATAATATGTTTAAAGAAATAATAAGATTGAAAAAATCTGTAGGGAACACTCAATGTAAAAAGTGACTTAGCATTTTTGAAAAAGGATCAAATAGAAATTCTAAAACTAAAAACAAAAATGAAATTTAAGAACATAGAAGTAGTGTATAACATTAAATTTAATATAGATATAGAGAGAATTTGTGAAATGGAAAATAGATCAGAAGAAATTTTCAAGAAGTAAGGAAAACACAAAATATTGGAAAATATTTTATGATGGTTTATAACATTTTTACTTATTAACATAATTATTTATTGTTTTGAAAATTAAACTTGCTAATATATATGAAAGTATCTACTACATGCCTTTGCAAATAGTGGACACTCAAGAAGTATTTGTTGAATTTGAAATTATAGAAAAGTTAATTTGGTTTTTTCACAAATCATCTTTGTCATTTTTTATAACTTCAATTTCTTTGATAAATTGTTAAGGCTTCTCTTAATTTTAGTCATTTTCTATTGTGACTAATCATAGTCATATCCTATTTTGTGTCTTGTAATTTCAATCTCTGAAATTTGGGGAGCTATTAATCTTATCATATTATCTTATTTTCTTGTGTGTTTTATGGTTTTTCACTCTAAGATAATTTGGAGGGGGAATTTATTTCTGAGACATCTTTGAGCATAGTTCAGTTCAGTTGAGTTCAGTCAGTCAGGTATGTCAGACTCTTTGCAACCCCATGCACACCAGGCTTCCCTGTCCATCACCAACTCACGCAGCTTGCTCAAACTCATGTCCATCAACTTGGTGATGCCATCCAACCATCTCATCCTCTGTTGTCCCCTTCTCCTCCCACCTTTAATCTTTCCCAGCATCATGGTCTTTTCAAATGAGTCAGTTCTTCACATCAGGTGGCCAAAGGATTAGAGTTTCAGCTTCAGGATCAGTCCTTCCAATGAATATTCAGGACTGATTTCCTTTAGTTTAGACTGCTTGGATCTCCTTGCAGTCCAAGGGACTCTCAAGAATCTCCTCCAATACCACAGGTCAAAGCATCAGTTCTTTGTTGCTCACATTTCTTTATAGTCCAACTCTCACATCCACATATGACCACTGGAAAAACCATAGCCTTGACTAGACAGACCTTTGTTGGCAAAGTAATGTCTCTGCTTTTTAATATGCTGTCTAGGTTGGTCATAACTTTTCTTCCAAGGGTAGAATTGAGGTAAAATTCTTCCAGAAGATTTGCATTTGTTTTTGAGAGTTGCCTTAGGGCATAACCAATCCCAAATTACCTTAAATTAAATTTTTGACAGGAGATTTTCCAGACAATACAGGTCCCATGAATGAATGAAAAAGAAGTATAGGGATAACTTATGATACAGATTTCCAGAGAGAGCATTTTCCTTCAAGCAGGGTCAAACTTGAGATAGGTATGTGTTCTGCTGTTCCATTTTTGTGACTTCAAAAATAAATGTCTTTTATTTTAGAATAGTTTTAGATTTACATGAAAATTGTGAAGATAACACGGAGAGTTTCCATATACCCCACACACAGTAGCCCTTATTATTGACATCTTATATTAGCATGGTCCATATGTTGCAGTTAGTAAACAAATGCTGATATATTATTGTTAGCTACAGTTTGTTCTTTACTCAGATTTCCTTAGTTTTTACCTAACATCTTTTTTCTTCCTGTTGCAACGTCTCATCCGGGATAACACATTACCTTTGGTTACCATGTCTCCTTAGGCATCTCTTGGCTGTGACACTTTCTAAGAATTTCCTTGTTTTTGACGATCTAGACAATTTTGAGAAGTGCTGGTCAGGTATTTTGTAGAATATCCTTCAGCTGGTGTTTGCCTTGTGTTTTTCTCATGCCTTAGACTGAGTTCATGGGTTTGAGGGAAGAAGACCACAGAAGTAAACTGCCATTTTCATCACATGGTATCAGGGTACATACTATCAGCACAGCTTAGGGCTTTGGAAGTTGCTTTTGGTCATCTGGTTGAGACAGTGTTTGGCAGGTTTCCCCTGTAAAGCTACTCTTCTCTCCTTTCCCATTCTGTTCTCTTTATATGGAAGTCATGGTGTACAATCCACACTCAAGGAGCAAAGAGCTTTGCTCCAGCACCCCCTTAAGGGCAGAGTAGCTATATAAGTTATTTGAAATTCTTCTGCATGGAAGGTTTGAATCCCATCTCACCCACTCATTTATATCAGTATGGACTCATGGATATTTATTTTATGCTTTGAACTATAATCCAACGCGATTTTGTTTATTTATTTTCTCAAATTCAGAATTCTTTCAGTTAACTTCTGTGTCCCTTTGACATACCCTCATCATTGTGGGCTTTAGTCAACTTTGTTTTGGAGCACTTCATTACTTTCTGGCATTATGAGATGTCCCAGGGAACTTCCCGACCCAGGGATCGAACCGGGGTCTCCCGCATTGCAGGCAGACGCTTTACTGTCTGAGCCACCAGGGAAGCCTCTGTATCTATAAGTATCTATAAATATTTCTCTATGTAACCATTTGTTTCTTTATTAGGCTAAACGTGAGTTCCCATTATAATCACCAGCTCTAATCTATTACTCAGGTGGATCATTCTGACCTGCTCCCCTTGCTTATGTGTAAACATCTATTCCAACAGGAAAAAAACTGGCTGCCACTATCCAACTTATATTTACTTAATTATCCAACTGCATTAGTATATAGGTATGACAGTATTAAAAGTGTTAGCTTGTACCCTCTGAAAAGCAACTTTATCTATTACTGTACAGTGCTTATGACAGTTAACTTTATGGACTTAGTGTACTTTACTTATGACAGTTAATTTTAACTTTTGTCTTTACAGATTCTATTCACATTCAAAGATAGAGCAGTGCCTTCTCCTCTTATCTCTTCATACATTTGTAATACACTTATGTGCTTTTGTTACATTCTGCATTCCATCCTGGGATCCTTTAACCTTCTAAATTACTTTTTAAAAATTTATATGCATTAAGGTTCACTTTCTGTCTCTCATTTACTTCTATTGTGAGAATAGCTTTTGGGGATCCCAGTTTAATGCAGAGGTCTTCTAATGGGATCCTTACCTTGACTGGTGCTGGGCTTATATCCCATTGTTCTTCTGCCCGTAGCTGTTCTACTGGAAGAAGAAACATGTAGGGCAAAGCTGCTTTTAGCATTCCCTCCCTTGTTAGAGGTCTTGTTTTTGCTTGGGTTTATAAATCTACTCATTCCATTCTGTCTTTCCAATTCAACAATATATTTATATTTTATGTGATATTTTGTTTTGATAAGGAGTATTGTTCAGTATACCTAATCAAACATGCTGCCTGAAATGAAAGTCATTTTTACATTTTTTTAAGTTTTTTCATGTACCATTATATATAAATGTTTTTACATTTCTTCAGTTCTTTATTTTTAAAAACAGAACAGGTAAAAATTATGGATGGATTAAATAAATAATGCTTCAGTATCAGTCCACATCTGCTATAAAGAGTGTTGTGAGTGAGAAATTAAAGAATACAATAGCCATTTATAAAATAAGAAAATATGTCTTTAAAATATATTTAGAACACAGGATTTTATATTAGGAAATTCAATTGTTTTTATTTAATTTTATTGAGAATGACTTTCTGAGTGTCATGTTTCCTAGTTATCCTATAAACAGTGGTTAATGGGCAGTTGGCTGAATTAAACTGAGTTAACATGAAGAAACAAATTTTAATGAATAAACATTCTGTCGTTACCGTGCGAGACTGCAGCACCTGTTTAGAGAGATACCAGTGTCTCATCCATTTTAGTGTCACCCTTCAATGAGCATGTGAAACAACACGCAGGTTGAAGAAAAACGACTCCCGGTGCCCTCATTTCTTAAGCTTGTGTTGCAAGACTGCTCACCATGTTGCCACCATTATGCCTCTTTTTGTTCCTGGTATAAAGCATGTTAGCTCTGCCACTGTTACCACCGAATATGAGTTGTTATGCCTATAATAAAACGCTATTCCAGGAGGCATCTGAGTTCAGCATTGAGAGAGCGTGAGTTTGCCACATTCAATAGGAAAAAAGAAAGCTATAACATTTTCTCTTTTCTTTTTCCTGACAAAAATGATGAAACCTCTTAGATATGTCTCAGGAAAGGCAGCAGAGAAACATGTACCATGAAACCTAATCCCCAGTGCCCTTGTGCACAGAGTCACTTACCCCCACCTGCTTGCATTCTACAGGAGGCTCGTTAGGAAAACAATTTTTGGCAACCTGGGGAGTGACCATCTCTAAGAAATACATTTACATCATTCGGATGCAACATTTTGGAATGTTATCTGATAAATATACTCGCCTTCGTGTGTGCTTAATCACTGAGTCGTGTCCGACTCTTTGTGACCCTTTGGATTGTAGCCCTCTAGTTTCCTCTGTCCATGGGACTTTTCAGGCAAGAAAAACCCAACCTGGTGTGGGTTGCCATTTCCTTCTCCAACCTCAGCATCCAGAAACCCAAATTATCACTGAAAGTTTGTGTATTGCTTTGTAAAGGAGCCATCAATCCCATTATCCTGGTGTTGTGTTGAAATTCATTATGCAATCCTCTATTTCTGAACTGACTGAGAGAATTTTCTTAGCCTGCCGTAAATCCTTAGATGATAGAGACTGATGATCTTTGTGAGAAGAAGGCACATTTTCTTTTTTTCTCTTTCATCATTATAAACGTTTCAATTATATTTCTCACTTTAACTGGGTCTAAGCCAATAGATGGGGAAACAGTGGAAACAGTGTCAGATTTTATTTTTCTGGGCTCTAAAATCACTTCAGGTGGTGATTGCAGCCATGAAATTAAAAGACGCTTACTCCTTGGAAGGAAAGTTATGACCAACCTAGATAGCATATTCAAAAGCAGAGACATTACTTTGCCAACAAAGGTCCGCCTAGTCAAGGCTATGGTTTTTCCAGTAGTCATGTATGGATGTGAGAGTTGAACTGTGAAGAAAGCTGAGCGCCGAAGAATTGGTGCTTTTGAACTGTGGTGTTGGAGAAGACTCTTGACAGTCCCTTGGACTGCAAGGAGATCCAACCCGTCCATTCTGAAGGAGACCAGCTCTGGGCTTTCTTTGGAAGGAATGATGCTAAAGCTGAAACTCCAGTACTTTGGCCACCTCATGCGAAGAGTTGACTCATTGGAAAAGACTCTGATGCTGGGAGGGATTGGGAGCAGGAGGAGAAGGGGACAACAGAGGATGAGATGGCTGGATGGCATCACTGGCTGGATGGCATCACTGACTCGATGGACATGAATCTGAGTGAACTCTGGGAGTTGGTGATGGACAGGGAGGCCTGGCGTGCTGCCATTCATGGGGCCACAAAGAGTTGGACACGACTGAGCAACTGAACTGAACTGAACTGAAGTCACTTACCCATTAATGGCTGAATTAGTTTGTTAACCATGAAGAAAAGAAAAATTCATTGTTCTTAAAAGAGAATTTTTCCCTTCAGGAAGGGAAAAGTATAATTTCAGTGTTCATCATTTAAAATTGTGGAATTCTTTTCTTCAGCCCTCCTTTTTCTTTGGACATACAATATGAGAATACAACTATACAAATGATTTTATATCTGAGAAATTCAGCTTAGCGTTTAGAAAGAAGATTGACTTTCAATTCAGACAGACAAGAGTTTGAATCCCAACTCTATCATTTAATAGCTGTATGACCATAGCTGACATATTTAATCTCATTGAATGTTAGTTTCCCCATTTTTGTAGTGGGAAATAACAATAGTTACAGGGCTGTCACTCAGTAGGTACCCCAAAATATTGGAATCAGCATCATTATATTGTTGTTTCTATTATAATAATATTATTGTTATATAACTATTCTGCTATGTTTTAAATATTCAGAGTGGAAAATATATTTTTAGAGGCAAATTAGCTTGAACAAGTTAAAGAGCTTAGAGAACACTTGAATGATAATTAAATATTGATAAAGGTAAAGGGAATGATCAATTAATTGGTTGCTAAGGTAATTTTTCCCAATTAAAAGTCAGTCCCATGGGGTTAAAAAAGACTGCTCAGAGTTTCATTTACTGTTCCATCAACCATCCATTTAAAAACAGCACATCTATGTAGTGTAAACTGTGTGCCAGGCATTGTGGAAGAAGACAGATCAAGGGATAGGAGCATGCAAAGAAAAATTCATCTGAAATAAGAAAGATGCTTTTTCCAAATAATAAATATACAGAAAGATGCTCATCCTTGCCAAAACAGAATACAAGTTAATAAAACTATCCAAAAGATTGAGAAAAATTAGAAAGACTAATAACAGAATTGGCAAAGATAAAGAGAACTCTCATACACTGTTTGGGTATAAATTATTGCAATTATTTGGGGAGCCAATTTGACAAAATCTACCTAAATTTAAAATGTACAAGCCTGAAGTTCCAATATTTAGTATTTATCCTACAAAAATAATATCATGAGGACATAAAGATATACACACAAAGAGGTTTTGTTGTAGCATTGTTTATAATAGCAAAAAGGGTAGGGGGAAGCAACAGAATAGCTTATGCCTGTATTAGGTATATATTGCCATGTAACAAATTATCCCCCAAATTATTACCTGAAAATAACAAATATCTATTATCTCACATTTCTTTAAGGGTCATGAATTTGGCTTTTGGCTTAGTTGGGCAGTTTTGGCTCAGGGTTTCTCAGAAAATTACAGTCAAGATGTTGACCAGGACTGGAGTCTTTGAAAGCTTGACTGAACTCTGCTTCCAAGATGACTCACTTGTTTATTGGCAGAGAATCTCAGTCAGTCTCTACATGGACTACATGACCTTTCCCGGGAGTTGATTGAGCATCCTCGTGACATGGAGGCTGGCTTCGCTCAGGGAAAATGGTCTAAAAGAGAGCAAAGAAGGAAGCTGCAGTGCCTTTTATGAACTAGTCTTGGAGATCACACATCATGGCTTCTATATCGTTCTATTCCTTAGTGCCAAGTCATCAAATCCAGTCTAAGCTCAAGGGAAAGTGAATTAGGCTTGTTAGTGAATTTTTGGAGAGAAGGGTGTTGGATGATTTTTAGACCTATTTTTGCAACTGTTTAATTTGTTTTCTGGCTACAGATTAAAAATACTTTCACATCAAAAATATGCTCATTCCCTTCCAACACTCCCCCACCAAGCCCGTTAAAGCCCAGAAACATATCAACTTAATCAGATCCAGGTGAGGCTTCAACTTCTCAGGTGTCATTCCTTAAGTATGAACTTTTTGGCCAAACACACACACACACACACATGTATATGGGACAGGCACAGGATAACCACTCTAGACATTCTAAAAGAGGAAAAATGGAATGCCCAAAGTAGTCACTGTTCTATAGCAATTCTGAATCCATTCAGCTACATGTTAGGTTTCTTGATTCAAATATATTCCTATTCCTGCCCTGGAATGATTTTCCATCGCTCTTGGCTTCAACCCACCTCTGGGTTCTTTGTCTCCTTTTGTGATTCATTCTTTTTTCTTTTCTGATTCATTCTTTCTTTCTCTTAAAAGTGAACCTATTTTAGAGCTGTGTAGTTTTCCCAGTAAAATTTAGTAATTCCAAATGCCTGTTTTCATTGTGTACTATTTCCTTCAGTTGATATTATTTCTGTAATTATAATTACTTTTAGAAACTTTGTGGGCCTTCTATGAATCTTATTAGGGTTCACTTCATTAGGGAAAAGCCATACCCACAAATCTCTTCAAGGTAAATTCTTCTCTACCTTGAGCTTCTGCTGAGCTATGGGACAGTATCCTAAGTTTCTTTAAAGCGCTGTTGTTCGAGAAGTTCTCTGAGGCCCCATCTTAGCTCTTTCTGAGGGCATACGGTATTTTACAGCTATACCTGGCCTTATCTCTAGACCTGGCTTTCTTGCCAGTGGCCCGGAATTGATCTTTGCTGCAAATCTGTTTCTTGTTTTATGTGCCATCTGGAAAAATTGGGAATTTTTAAAACCACCCAATTCTGGCTTCTTCATATTTAACAATCCTTCCTTTGGTTTATCTCTTTCCTCTCATTTGGGCCCCCCCACCCACCCCGTTTTTCTTAATTTATTGAAGTATTACTGACTTACATTAGTTTTAGGTGTACAACATAGTGATAAGGCAATGTCAACTCACTCCAGTACTCTTGCCTGGAAAATCCATGGACGGGGGAGCCTGGTAGGCTGCAGTCCATGGGGTTGCTAAGAGTCAGACACTACTGAGCGACTTCACTTTCACTTTTTTACTCTCATGCATTGGAGAAGGAAATGGCAACACACTCCAGTGTTCTTGCCTGGAGATTCCCAGGGATGGGGGAGCCTGGTGGGCTACCGTCTTTGGGGTTGCACAGAGTTGGACACAACTGAAGTGACTTAGCAGCATAGTGATAACACTAATTCAATATTTTTATAGATTATAAAACCATACAAATTTGTTATAAAATATTGACTATATTCCCTGTTCTCTTCACGACATCCTATGACTTATTTATTTTATAGCTGGCAGTTTGTACCTCTTAATCCCATTGACCTTTTTTGGCCCTCTCCCACCCATCTTCCCTTGGTAATCACAAGTTTCTTCTCTTTGTTTGTGAGCCTGTTTCTGTTTTGTTATGTTTCTTTGTTTCTTTTATTAGATTCCACATATTAGTGAAAACACACAGCACACACTGGCTCCCTTTTCTCCATATCCGCCCCAACACTAGTTGTTATCTTTCACAATAGCCATTCTGATGGGTTTTAGGTGAGCTATCCTTGTGGTTTTCATTTGCATTTGTTTATTAGGGATGTTGATATTTAATATTTATTCTGTATTTCTTCTTTGGAAAAATGTCTATTCAGGTCTTCCCATTTGTAAAATCAGGTTACTTGTTTTCTTGATACTGAGTTGTATGAGTTCTTTATATATTTTGGATATTAACTTCTTATTGGACATGTTATTTGCAAATATCTTTTCCCATTCATTAGGTTGCCTTTGTTTGTTGGTTTCCTTTTTTTTTTTTTTTTTTTTGCTGTGCAAAGCTTTTTAGTTTGAATAGATCGTATTTTTTTAATTGGAAGATAATTGCTTTACAATATTGTGCTGGTTCCTGCCATACATCAACATGAGTCAGCCACAGGTACACACATGTCCTCTCCCTCCTGAACCGCCCTCTCATCTCCCGCCCCATCCCACCTCTCACATGTTATTACCACCAGCAAGAAGAAACTAGGGGCCACTGTCAGCACCTGGACACGTACTGAGCTGGCCCACCTGGTCCATCAGGTACATTCTCTACTTTCCACATCACCGCAGGGGACGCCCACTAAACTTACTGCGATCGTGAATTAAGGATTTCCTTTTATCCAGTTTCCCTAGTTTGCCTTCTCTTCTTTAAGATCTCACTACAGCCTCCCTATTGCAACAAAGCTTCTATTAACAATTTCTGACACTCTTCCTCAAAGCCCCTATAGCCTTTACCCGCTACCCAGTTTCAAAGTCATTTCCACATTTGTAGGTACTTATTATGGTAGCACCCTACTTCCAGGTATCAAAATCAGTATCAGTTATTTACTGCTGTGTAACAAATTACTCCCTAACATAAGCAGCTTATCACAACCATTTATTCCATCACAGTTGCTGCAGATCAAGAATCAGGAAGCAACTGACCGGGTGGCTTTGGCTCAGGGTCTCTCATGAGACTGGGCTTCCCAGGTGGCTCAGGGGCAGAGAATCCACCTGCCAACACAGGAGACACAGCAGACACGAGCTCGATCCCTGGGCCAAGAAGACCCCCCAAAGGAGGAAATGGTCACTCCAATATTCTTGCCTGGAGAATCCCGTGGACAGAGGAGCCTGGTGGGCTACAGTCCATAGGGTCACAAAGAGTCGGACTCGACTGAAGACACCTAGTACACACACACAAACAGCAATGATATGTAAACATGATTATTTGGGGAGAAGTAAAAAGCTAATCTTGCATATGTATGTATAAACATAAAGATTTCTAGAATCCTACAGATCAAAATGTTGATAATGCATACAGAGGTATAGTAGGTGGTTTGAAATGAGCCTAGTAGACTGAAGAGGACTGAGTTTTACATATTACATTGAAAAATAGGTATAATTATAAGTGATCAACCAAAGAGGAAAATGAGAAAAATAAACTATTTCCACTTGGGAGATACCTAATGAAATGCTGTATTCTACTCAATTATCCTTCAGTGAAGCCCAGTCTTTAATAAACTGACTCTTTCTCTCACAATTTTAAGGCCTCTTTCTTAAATATGAGCAAAATGAAAATGACAAGAGATTTGGGAAAAAACTTTTAACACCAGAGAGACTAAAACAAATAGAAAAAGGTAGCACAGATGAAACAAACAACATAGGTAGCAGAAAAAAAAAAAAAACCACTACAATTTTCTTCAGGGATGAATACATCCTTGCATTACATCCATGGCATATGCACATAAACATTATAAAAAGAACATTTAGGAAAATAGATAGGCCTCTTAGAAATTTTTAAATATGATACAAGAAGTTACAGTTCCAAAGAAGACATACGGATGGCTAACAAACACATGAAAGGATGCTCAACATCACTCATTATCAGAGAAATGCAAATCCAAACCACACTGAGGTACCATCTCACGCCAGTCAGAATGGCTGCTATCAAAAAGTCTACAAACAATAAATGCTGGAGAGGGTGTGGAGAAAAGGGAACCCTCTTACACTGTTGGTGGGAATGCACACTAGTACAGCCACTATGGAGAACAGGGTGGAGATTCCTTAAAAAACTGGAAATAGAACTGCCTTATGACCCAGCAATCCCATTGCTAGGCATACACACCAAGGAAACCAGAATTAAAAGAGACACGTGGACCCCAATGTTCATCGCAGCACTGTTTACGATCGCAGCCAGGACATGGAAGCAACCTAGATGTCCATTGGCAGATGAATGGATAAAGCTGTGGCACATATATACAGTGGAATATTATTCAGCTATTTAAAAGCACACATTTGAGTACGTTCTAATGAGGTGAATGAAACTGGAGCCTATTATACAGAGTGAAGTAAGTCAGAAAGAAAAACACCAGTACAGTATATTAACACACATATATGGAATTTAGAAAGATGGTAATGATGACCCTATATGCAAGATGGCAAAAGAGACACAGATGTAAAGAACAGACTTTTGGACTCTGGGAGAAGGCGAGAGGGGGATGATTTGAGAGAATAGCATTGAAACATGTATATTACCATAGGTGAGATAGATCACCAGTCCAAGTTTGATGCATGAAACAGGGCGCTCACAGCTGGTGCACTGGGATGACCCTGAGGGATGGGATGGGGAGGGAGGAGGGAGGGGGGTTCGGGATGGGGGGCCACATGTACACCTGTGGCTGATTCATGTCACTGTGTGCCAAAAACCACCACAATATTGTAAAGTAATTAGCCTCCAATTAAAATTTTAAAATGAATTAATTTTAAAAAAGGAAATTACAGTTTTGGAATAAAGTTTAGAATGCATTCATGGTAGGTATACAGGAAGGTGGGGCTTCCCAGGTGGCTCGGTGGTAAAGAACTGCCTGCCAGTGCAGGAGACACAAGAGACAGAGGTTTGATCCCTGGGTCGGGAAGATCCCCTGGGGGAGGGCATGGCAACCCACTCCAGTACTCTTGCCTGGAGAATCCCAGGGACAGAGGAGCCCCCAGGGCTACAGTCCACAGGGTCACAAACTGTCAGACATGACTGAAGCGACTTAGCATGCATGCATAGCTATAGAAAGATAACAAATGAAAATGTTTAACCATTAATTCCAGGGAAAACATAACATTATAGAAGGAAAAATATAACAATGTATTTGGCTAAGATAAAAATAATGTCCACGTGGATAAATCAGTGTTTGAAAACCCCAATACTGATCTATTTTAAAATATGATATAACTAAAGTTATGGGTAGAGGGAGGAGTCTGAGTGGTGTTGATGGGAATTATGATGTATCTTCAACAGGTGGGGAAAGCCTAGAAATTATCTAAAATACAAAATGAATAAATAGTAGAATCAACTTGTGCATTAGAAAGCTGTGATAGGGGCTGCCTTGGTAGTTCAGTGGTTAAGAAACTGCTGGCCAGTGCCGAGGACACAGGTTTGATCCCTAGTGCAGTAAGATTCCACATGTTAAGGGAAAATGAAGCTCATGTGCCTAGAGCCCATGCTCTGCAAAGAGAGAAGCCACTGCAGTGAGAAGCCCCCACTTACCATGTGTAGAGAAAGCCCATGTGCAGCAACAGAGATCCATCAAAGCCAAAAAATAAATAAATCTTAAAAAAAATCTTTCCTGACATAGTCTTCCAAAAAAGCAAGCAAGCAAGCTGTGGTTGACATTTGCCATTTCTTTTCATGCTGTGCAGGTCCTTTTGGACAGCATATTCTTTTATTTGGGGAATTTACTTCCATATAAACTCTGTATCCCCAAAATAAACTCTCAAAGTCTCCTCCAGTGTTCTTTGCAGCTAGCACAAACACATGTGACCTGGGCTCTGCCAGCCGACTCACTCACATGAGATTTTGACTTAGAAGTGTGTGATTTGAGGAAGCTGGTCCCATACAGGAAGGGTTGGCTGGTGAGGGCTGCGGCAGAGTCAGCCAGCTTGGGAGGGTGGCCCCAAGACTGAGTTCCAGGGTGGAATTGGCATCTGTGGAGCATGTGGTGGGGAAAAGTCTTTCTTTCTTCAGGGCAGGCTGGTGTGTGGTTTAAGCATCGTTCCTGGAAGTTTAACATCCTCGTGAGCTAAGTAACATCTGGAGTTAGTCTGTGGCTTGCAATTACATAACCACACTCAGAACTACAGAGGCTAAAGAACAGCTAAAGAACCTCAGATGGTTCCTTCTGGGAGTGAAAATCAAGGATGGCAAGGGGTTGATCAGGAAACTACTGTTTTTCATTATAAGACTTTGTCCTCGGGCTTTTTAACCATGACTATTTGACTTTTTAGCTATATAGCTACGTAAGTTTGATAAAAATTAAAACTGAAACAAAAGAGAGCAAAAGATAATAAAAAACTATCTTTTGGAGAGTATAAAGGCACTGTACCACAGACTGTCTCCTCTCCTTTTTCTGTCTATAGGAGACATCGCTAACTAATAAGAGCTCTCATTCCCTCTAGACCTGGAAACAGACTCATAGTCCTTCCCAATACCTATTTCCATGAGTATTGGAGTTAGGTCTTCAGTTGAAAACTCTTTGGCATTCTTGGCCTAAGAGGAAATGCTCAGTCTGGTATAGGCCTAAACTTGCGTTCTGAACTTGAGTGAAAGCAAAACCCAGAATACGTTTTATGGTACACAGATTTAAAACTTATATCCTGGTACACCTAATTTTGACAAATACCTTAATTAAAGAATACAAGTCAGCACTATAGAACTCTATTATTCCAGTGAAATTGCTACAGTTGATAGAAGTCATTTAGGTTTCTGAACATTAACATGAAGATATACTTTGAAGTTTTATAGCACTATGATTAATAGAATTTTATTACCTGAGAGTTTTCAAAGGAGCTTAATCGCTTCACTAGCAGCAGTGGTGTAGCATTTTATAAGAAAACCATGTCATTTTGAGTCAACATGTAGTTAATTCACATTTGGAGATGAAGCTAACATGACAATTTAATGAGGTTTGAGCACCGTCAGAAAAGAAATTATTAAAAGGAAGAGAACAGAAATGCTTTGTGATAGAAAAAGAGAATACTAGAATTACCTGGACAGTTTATAACCTTCATTTGCAAGGACTTATTGTCCCTCTTTTATCATGGTTTTCTTTCTTCCTTTCTTTCATTCCTATGACTACAGAGGTAGGATTCTTTGCTCTATAATGAATTTGAGTTTTGGTACAAGATTCAAGAAGCATCCTTAAATCCATTAAGCACAGCATCTGTTAAAATCTCCTGCATTAAAGAAAATGTTTAACTGGATTTATTTCCAACCTTTTCAGGCAAGTAGAAAAAGTTAGAACTAATTAGAGATCTAACAACCCTCCCTACAGTTTCTACAGTTTGTACTACTGCTTTATGTAGAGAGAAGTACATGAAAAATAATCACTTCCCAAACAGCTTTAGGGTGGACAGCTCTCCAATCCCTTCCTCCTGGCAACCACCTATTTGTTTCTGTATATGTAGGTCCATTTCTGTTTCGTTTGCGCATTTGTTTTGCATTTTAGATTCCACATATAGGTGAAATTAGAAAATATTTGTCTTTATCTGACTCACTACACTTAGCATAATACCTCTAATTGCTTCTATGTTGTCACAAATGGAAAAATGTTATTCTTTTCTTCCTGCTGAGAAATAGTCAACTGTATATGTCTGTGTATGTGTACGTTTTCTTTGTCTGTTCATCTCTCCATGGGCATTTCAGTTGCTTCCATGTCTTGGCTTTTGTAAATAATGCTGCAGTGAATACTGTCATTCAGTCGCTGAGTCATGTCCAGCACTTTGGTGAAACCATGGGCTGCTGCCCACCAGGCTCCTCCGTCCATGGGATTTCCCAGCCAAGAACACTGGAGTGGGTTGCCATTTCCTTCTCAGGAGATTTTCCTGACCCAGGGATCAAACCTGTGACTCCTGCACTGGCAGGCTGATTCTTTACCACTGAGCCAGTGCAGGGAAGGCCTGAAATAAATACAGGGGTGCATATATCTTTTCATATATATATCGCTTCAGTTCAGTTCAGTCATGTTGCTCAGTCATGTCTGACTCTTTGAAGCCCCATAGACTGCAGCATGCCAGGCTTCCCTGTCCATCACCAACTCACGGAGCTTACTCAAATTCATGTCCATCTCATCCTCTGTCATCCCCTTCTCCTCCTGCCTTCAATCTTTCTCACCATTAGGGTCTTTTCATTTGAATCAGTTCTTCCTACCACGTGGTCAAAATATTGGAGTTTCAGCTTCAGAATCAGTCCTTCCAATTAATACTCAGGACTGATTTCCTTTAGGATGGTCTCAGTGGTGGCCGAGAGTAGCTACCCCATGTCCGAGGTCAGATGTGGTGGCTGAGAGGAGCAACCCCACGTCCAAGGAGTGGCAGCTGCGCGGGCTCAGGAGGGCCAAGAGGAGCTACGCCATGTTAAAGATCAGGAGGGGCGACTCGTCCAAGGTAAGGAGCAGCAGCTGTGCTTTGCTGGAGCAGCCGTGAAGAGATAACCCACGTCCAAGGTAGGAAAAACCCAAGTAAGATGGTAGGTGTTGCGAGAGGGCATCAGAGGGCAGACACACTGAAACCATAATCACAGAAAACTAGTCAATCTAATCACACTAGGACCACAGCCTTGTCTAACTCAATGAAACTAAGCCACCCCGTGCGGGGCCACCCAAGACAGGCAGGTCATGGTGGAGAGGTCAGACAGAATGTGGTCCCCTGGAAAAGGGAATGGCAAACCACTTCAGTATTCTTGCCTTGAGAACCACATGAACAGTATGAAAAGGC